>NC_060269.1:86970190-87014559 GCF_021613505.1 Equus quagga
GAAAAAAGAAAAAGAAACAAGCATGTATATGTATGTATGTACACACACATGGATTATTTTTTTAAATTATCTATACTATACATCAGGCTACATATATACCATAGAGTTTTCTTAGGAAAAGCAGTAAGGGGACTTTTAGTTTTTACTTCATAGGTTTCTGCATAAACTGAATTCATTTTAAGCAACTAGTACACATTTTATAGCTTTAAAAAAAAAGTAGCAAACAAAAAGAAAAACAGAAACTTTCCTCTTTGGTGATTGATAATTGCGAGGGATACCCTGAGGTACATACTGGTAGTGTTCTGGGTTCTTGAAGTTTTCTCTCTTTTCAAGTTACACTGCAGTATAGCTGCACACCATGATAAGATTAATCTAGCTTTCTGAAGAAACAACTTCACAGAACTATACTGTAACATTTGCTTTTAACTTTTATTGAGAATGGACAGTAAAAAATAAAATAACCACATGAAAGTCTGCTGCAAAGACACGCTTTCTTGATCCCCATACTAGGTAAAGTTCCTCTGCTAAATGCTTTCTTGGCACCTTGGGTTTCTTCCTAACACTTAAATCATAGTTATAATTAAACATTTACGTGTTTAGTTAGTTGCTTAATTAGTTGTTTAGTTACTTGTCTCCTTTGATATAAGTTCCACGAGGGCAGAGGTTCTGTGTCTTGTGCATCACAGGCACTCAATAAAAATCTGTTGAAGAACTGTCTAAATTTTCTATAAAGCATCTATTGAAAACAAAATTAAGATAGGAGTACCCTAGAGCTTTATTCAGGGGGAAAACGAGTTTCTTCTGAATTCTATGCTTCTTTTGCCAAAATCATGGTGAGAATGGAACCCAATGTTCTACTTCTTGTTTTTTTATTTTGGTCTTGGCTGCTTGAAACTCAGAAATACACTACTACATTTGCAACTGCAGCTGTCTTCCTTTGCTTAAGACGACTAGACTACAAATAGACTATAAGGCTCTTTTGGGCAGTGGTGGTGCTTTCTATCTGTTGTGTTTGTTCACTGTAAACAAGTGCTGAAAATACTATTTATATATGTATATATCTTACATATATATATACACACAACATATATATAATATTTAGTGAATACAAGAAGAAACCAAAGTCAAAATGACTCATCTGTATAAAATATAAGAAATTTTTACATTTCCTATGATTCATCTGTGTAAAATTTAAGACATTTTTATTTTTATTTATTTTTTTTTATTAATGTTATGATAGATTACAACCTTGTGAAATTTCAGTTGTACATTTTTGTTAGTCATGTTGTGGGTACACCATCCCCCTCCGTACCCTCCCCCCACCCCCCCTTTTCCCTGGTAACCACCGATCAGATCTCCTTCTCAATATACTAATTTCCACCTATGAGTGGAGTTAAGACATTTTTATGTCACAATATATTGTAC
Source organism: Equus quagga (assembly GCF_021613505.1). Taxonomy (NCBI): domain Eukaryota; kingdom Metazoa; phylum Chordata; class Mammalia; order Perissodactyla; family Equidae; genus Equus; species Equus quagga. The sequence goes on from NC_060269.1 coordinate 86,971,616, forward strand.
AAAATGTTTATGTTGTTTCTATTTTATCATAATTGTCTAAAGTTATGTGTAAAATCTACTCTCTAAACTTGGTTTTCAGGCAATAGTTTACTAATTCTTTTACATATTTCCCATATCTTTGGGATGAAAATAACTTATATGTATCCAATTACATGTTTTTGAAAAATACTGTTAATAATGACAGCTAACACTCACATTTAAGTGCTTAATATGCAGCAGGGAATGTGCTAATTCTTTCGTGTATTATGTCATTTAACTTTCACAATCTACAAGACAAGCACTTTTATATCCACCATTTGACATATGAGCACAGTGAGGCTTAGCAAGTGATTTATTCAGGTCTACAGTGTTAATCAGTGGAGACAGAACGACCCTGGACTCTGGAGCCCTGCCCACTGCCCACTGCACTACACTGCATGTGCCTCACGTGCTTCTTTCACAAACACGGCCCCAACACTTGATCCTCATAACAACTCTGTGCAAGACAGACAAGGCAGGGCCGAGGTCACTGTCTCCTCTTTAAACAAAGAAAAACCACCACGGCTCAAGAGGACTTAAGTCATCCAGCTACTAAGTGGCTCAAGTATGGCTCAAACTCAAGTCATCTATCTTCACCAAGTGCCTTTTCCCCACAACATGCTAACGGGAGGGATTACAAGACAAAACGATATGGTCTTGTTTTGAAATTTCTGGTATATTATTCTTTCCCTTTTCATAATCTGGTTCAGGAAAGAACTTCATAGACAACTATTATATAATTACATTAACTAGACAATGATAAAGAATTTTATTTCTGATTTGGCCTAAGAGGTGATGGAATACACGAAATACTCAGAATTCACTTAAGTGACACTGATTTTACATAACGAATCCATTTTTATGCCTACATTACTAAAGAGGAATGAGACAGAAAATCTTGGAAGTGATGAATGAAAAGTTACACTGATGTATAACATTAAAACAATCAGAACTACATGTATCAAATTTCCAGAAAGGAAATAAGGAGCTTAAATCCAATGTATTGGGTCAAAGTACTGAAGTTTTTGTAAAAAATGGAACAGAATACACAGCTAAGAGACACTCACAACATTACCTTTGGATATCTTTTCTTTTGGCTGAGAGATAACAAGTGTCACGTCTTCAGGTGCATTTTGCAAAATTTCAATTGCAGAATGGTGGCTCACCCCCTCTAGACTTACACTATTCACAGATATCAAACGATCTCCTATAAAAAGAGACAATCCAGTATTTTCAACAACAAAGAGAAATTTATGCTACATCTTAGAAACCTCATCCTCCCCACCCCCATTATTTTTGCTCTGCCCAAGTTCCACTTTTGCTATCTGTGCAAGTTTATGCCTGTCAGTAAGTACTCAGGATATTACCTAAATGAAAGTACCTGGCTTTAAGCATCCATCCAAGTCAGCTGGTCCTCCAGGGGTAATTGAACTAATAAATACACCTAGATCCAGTCTTCCCATCTTCTCCCCACCAATAATTTGAAATCCTGTGAAACAGCACATTTTAAAAAGATCTTCATGATATTGGTGCTTTCAATGACTAATGATTAGCCTGCTTGACACACAGAAGTGTGGCTACTCTCATATCAAATATGATTTACACGTAACACACGTGAGATGGGAATGTTAAATTTGGTGGAAATATTGCTTGTAGGCATTTCATCTTGCCATTTCCTGACTGGGCGGGTAGGGTAAGGGACTGTGGGTAGGCAGGCAGTATTGTGAGAAGGAGGAGGCTGGTGCCTCCATGCCAATGCCATACTAAAGATTTTTTTCTCTTTCAATTCTCACAGACCTTTAAGAATCTCACAGTGACTTACCTAAGCCATACTTTGCATCTTTTTTCAGGTTCACCAGGGTGATCTCTCTTTCTGGTGAAGATACTATGCTCCATCTTTTGTGTAACACATCTATGGGAAATATATAATTTTAAGATAAAATAAACATAACATGCTCAGGCATTAAGACTGTCTACTTCTTCCAATTTAAATGTTAAAGCTCATTAATAGATTACTCAGTCACTTTAAAATTATATTTTAAATAATACCACCATCCTATATTTTGATAGTGATTTAAGTTTACAAAATGACTATATGTTATCACATTAATTCCTCATAAATGATTCCCTATGAAATAAGCATATTTCAGTTACAAATGAGGAAATAAATCTCAAGCAGTTAAATGGTTTGACCAGGTTTACTCAGTCAATACAGGCAAGGCCTGAAGCTTAAACTTAGGTTTTCTGACTCCACGTCTATTATATCGCAGTTGATGTCCTGAATTTGACAATGCTCAATATGTTAAGAATTGCCCACTAATAAGTGGTTGACATTTTTATTTATAATTAATAAAATATTTATGGTGAGTTCTGGAGTACAATAGCAACAAGAAGAAACTGGATTTATTTTTTTTAAATCCCATTAATAATGACTTGGCTAGCACATTTACATTCTCAAAGGACTTTCATTTATTTCTTATTTCATTTGTGGAACAACCTCACGAGGTAGGTAAAGAGATTTTTAATCACTGTTTTGCAGATGAGGAATAGCAATCTGTGACTTGCTCAACATTACAGCTAGTATCACTGCCCAGCAAGATGCCTTAGGTCAGTACTTGATAAATGCTGGTTAGATAAATTGAGTGAACGTTAGCATTAGAACTAGAATTTACTTTTTCTTATTTGCACTTACTTTTTTTTTTTAAAGTAGGCTGATCATTCACAAATATCTCCTAAGTTAAATCAATTAATATGTCACTTAATTGTCACGTTAATAAAATTACACTATTTACTTAGCAATCCGAGCATTTGAACACACATATACTCTTCTTGTTATGGGCTGAACTGTGCCCCTTTTCCTCCAACCCAAATGTATATGGTGGAGCTCTAACTCAAAGTACCTCAGAACTTAAGAATATCTGGAGACAGCATTATAAAGAGACAATTAAGTTAAAATGAGGTCTTGGATTAGGGTGGGCCCTCATCCAATAGGACTGGTATCCTCAGAAGAAGAGGGAATTTGGATACAAACACGTGCACACGTGTCTACAGGTGCCAAGGAGAGAGGTCTTAGAAGAAATCAATGCTGCCAATACTTTGATCTCAGACTCCAAGCCTTAAGAACTGTGAGAAAATAAGTTTCTGTTGTTTGAGAGACCCAATCTGCAGGACCTTGTTATGGCAGCTCTAGCAAGTCAATCCACTTCTTAACGTCAATTACAATGTGATGGTTCAGACTCATCGATGTGTGAGGTGGTGGCAGTGGTGGTAAATGAGTTCAATACACTCAGAAAGATATTTTAACTAAGCCTTCAAATTCATCTCCACATGGTTCTCAAGCATATTGAAGCTTTTTGAAAATTACAGATTATCTGCCAACATATGACTACTCAATGATTTAAAATTGTACTAAAATGTTATATAACAAGTAATATACAACCTATATTAAGGTTTAAATGATGCAAATATGATACTTTATATTCTAGAAATAAACTCCTTTAATTTCAGGAAATAGTAACAAAAATGACTTGTTTTTCAGAGTGAATTAACCTTGTCCCTTAAACACTAAGTATTAATGCCAATTTGCCAGCTCCCCGTAGCATACGTGACCCTATTCTGCTGTTTTGTTTTGACCAAAACTTAGTTATAATCAATAAGGGTAGTAGTAATTCAGTATTTCTAATTAATTAATGAGATTCAAAAAAAAATCACTGGACAATGGTGTGAAGAGCCTTATATATTAGAGAGACATATATATATAAGCATAAAATCCATGAATTAGTTAATGCCTAGCTTAATATTATCATCTAAGTATCCAAGATACTTTTATTCTCTAACAGACAATTAGCTCTAATTTTCAGCTAGAACCAAATACAAAATACAACAGAACAAAACCCATAAAATAAAACAAAGGAGTGAGGTCACCTTAGGTATTAAATGTAAACTTCTGTCACCATTATAAAGACAAAGTCCATTTGCTCTATACAGTGTTTCTGTTCTCAACTATAAAATTGATCAATATTCTCAGTGTTCCTAAGGAATATCTGCTGGAAGTTAAAGGTATTGAGTCAAAGAATAAAAATGCCATTTTCTTTATTTTCATTTCCAACACATGCACTAACAAGATTGATTAATTATTTGGCTAAAAAGTATATGTGTATATGTGTGTATGTATGTGTATGTGTGTGTATTTCGAAGGTAAACATTACTGGAATATATACACACACACACAAAAATAAATGTGCAATATTTTTGTGTTCATTAACTTGAAGCAATAGATTAAGCTCTCTATAGTCAAGGATTCACCAGTGAGATTTGAGCATTCATTCATTTACTCAATTATTCTTTCATCTTTCAAATATTTACTGAACAACTTTCCTGTCAAAGTCCTTCACTAGGCAATTCAGGAAAATAAAATGACATAATGTATATGACAGCTGCTAGCACAGTAAATGTGAGCTGAATCAGGCAAGAAGAGCAAAGATCTAGCCTGACTGGTAAATAGAATGTTATTAAGACTGTCAATGAAATAGCTGCATTACGAAGACATGAGTCAGATCTATAAGAGTGGAGAGGCTCTTCCTGCCAGAAATAAAGAAGACTTCAAGGAAACGGGGTAGGATTTTAATAGGTGGATTAAGGAGATGGTTATACAGCAATAAGAAAGGCATTAGCAAAAGCTGAGATGGAAAGAAGGCAGAAAAGGGTTCTGGGGAAATGTTATAGATCAGTTTGGCTGGAGTACAAGATTGAGTAGGGCAGAGTTGAATATTCTTTTGGAGAGGGAAGCTTAGCTAATTCACTGTTTATAAAAAGATGGATTTTTCTCTCTCTCTTCCCCCCATATAAAGTGACTTATTAATGTGAGGACAAAAGAAGGAAGGATAGATGTTGGTGTGCAGCTATGTGTTACTAGATAGTCCTATGTACCATGAGTTTCTCTTTACCTTTGTATTCTATTCATGCAGATGGTCAAAATACTTCTCCATTGGTTTAAAACAAAAGGGGGAGGAGGAAGTACCTAAGCGTATATAGTACATGGCAACCAAAGTAAACATAAAGATATTTATAGAATTCAATGACGATTATATAGAATTTACGAATCTCTGAAAGTGAGGCAGCTAGATATTTCAAGCACCAAGATATTTCTGAGTTATTTGAATTACTATACCAAAACAAGCATTAATATTCAGAGTATATATTTTGAAATCCTTAGAAGAAATCTTCTTTTCCCACTAATATACTCTATGACTACAGCAAATTCTGCAAATAGTTTGAAGTGAAAAACAACCTCAACTTGAAATGTTCACTTCTTTAACTAATACATGCTGGTGTCATTCCCAACAATGTTTACCTGGGAAATATTTTAACAACAATTGATAAATGTATAATTTAGAAGTTAAATGTATACCCTCTCTGCATTAGAAACCGTTGTTCCAATGTTGCCTTTCTCATCTCTAATAAGGTTCATGTGGACATACATAGTCCCCAACTAGAATAACTGTAGACAACAATAATAGATATTTCTGTGAGTAAACTAATTAAATTTCCTAGTAAGAACATATTTCTGATAAGGTCAAAGCCATATCATCAATGTAAGTATGAGTCAACACTTTTCTGCAAGAAAAACTAATTTTCTTGGTAAAAGATATAGACCCTTGTCAACTATAAGGCAGCTCCGTGCCACTGATTCTAAGAGAAAGTGGACAATAGGTAGAGGAGACTCTGGATGAATCCATCACTCACTCTAAGGAAATGAATCACTTCAAATCCAGACAAGGACGGGTCAGTAGCACCATATTGGCATAAAAATAAAGAGAGGTATTTTTCATTGTTATACTACCTAATATAGTAACTGCTCCGATGGTTGGTAAGGGGGATCATGATGGAAACTTCGGTGTTTTTATTTCTGTGCCAGCACTAATTAGCTGAGTGAATTGGGGCCACATAACATCTCTGAGACTCATTTAACTCATCCATGGAATGAAAAAGCTTGGTTTGGATAAACTTTTAAGTTCCTTTCAGTTCTCAATTCAGTTGACTCTATTTTTTGCTGCTGGTTAATTCCCTTATCTGTTTGTGAGCAGTTTGGACTCTTTTATTATAATTTTCAACCTTGTATGTATTCTAATTAAACCTTAGATGGAAAAAACTAGCATTTAAAATGACATTGGTCATTGATACCTGACTAAACAAAGTGTGTTTTAAACTTTTACTTCTGTTTGTACATTTTATTAATTGGAATTAAGATTGCTCATAAACACAATAATGAGTTTTAATATTGGGAAAACAGCTTATTTCAGTGTCTGTACCAAGTTACTCTGCATCAGAACAGCCTATTTTACATGAATTTTTTGTTTGTTTTGGTTAAGAGTCTCGTGTTGGACCCCATCCTTGTGGTTTGGACAGGAAAAAAGATGACAAGTCTAGCTAAAAGTTATTTTTCAATTGTGTAATCCTGAATTATAGCAAAACAAGAAACACTGAAAATCAATTTTACAAAGTTCTTGCATAGGTTCTATATATTTTCTGATTTTTATTCTCTTAGGAAGGACTATTACAAGAAGTGGGTATTTTGAAAGTTAAGCAGCCTTTTCTTGGAAATCACTATTAATGAAAAGATTGGAATCCTTTCCATATCTGTTTCCTAAGATTAGAAGATTGATGCCTTTTTTCTTTTTTCTTTCAAGCTTCACATTCTTTAACGGTCTCTCAAAGTCGTAAAAGGTTAAGATTGAATTTTATTCATTGGTCCTTGTATTAAGTGATGAATAATTCAATATTAACTGATGCTCATTTCTGATTTTCTTCTAATAATCTTGACCAGCAAGGAAGAACACTGAAATTAGACTAAGTCATCCTATATCTGACTTATGGGCAAGTAATTTAACTTTTTGATCCTCAGTTAGCTTATTTAGAAAAACATGTTAGCCATGCTCTATTATATGAACACTCAATTCTCAACAGAGCACTAATTCAGGGCTACTTGGGCAGATTTAAAGAGAATTTTGAAAAAAACCTAGACTTGTCTGCAAGCCAAGTGGGCGCACCTCCATAGGAAGGTGGACTGGCTCTTTCTCTGTAGGGGACAGGTGGGAAGATGAGGTTTTTAAAGGTTTAAACGGAGACATTACCCTGCATAGGCTGCTCCTTTGGTACCCAATGTAAATCCATATGCTTTTCCCTCAAAATCTAGGTTAAAATACACTTCAAGTTCTCATCCTTGAAGTGGTTATTATCCAGCTTCTTTCAAAAGTTTAGCTGGGAGAAATAATATCTATGAATAATTAGGCATTATTATGCTAGGAAACAGTCTAAAGAGCGGATGAGAGTGTGGGCTCTGGAAACAGATTTCCTGCACACAAACCATGGGTCTAGCACTTGCCAGCCCCATCACCTTCTGCACAACTCAAGCTCTCTATGCTTTAGTTTCTCCTATGAGAAAAGGAAATAACATTAGCACCCACCTCATGGGATTGTTGTGGGGCTTAAAAGGGAGATAAACAAAAAGTGTTTAGAATGGTGTCTGGCACACAGTAAACACTCTGTAACTATTAGTCAATAATTACCACCATGATGAACATGTTAATAACTGAGCTATTTTAGGTACAGAGATATTCTAAACAGTCCATATAAGACATCTGATCATCATAAAGCTATACACCAGGGTCTTAGTAACCCAGGCCCAAGTAGTACAAATAAGTTTACTAACGTTTTCTTTAATGATGTGCTCTCAGATTTTTTGAGGATACATTAAAAAAAAAAAAAGAGATGAAAAAATCCTTCATTTGCTATGAGTATTTAAGATATTTTATGTATTTTCACTTTTCAACACAATTTTACTTCCAAGAAACATTTTCCTCTCTTGAAGAGTTGGTAGGCGTATTTCTACTAGAGAATGAGAATTATATCAAATAGCACTCTGGTGTTTGACAGTTTGGACCTACAGAAACAGCAGTTTCATGTGGTTCACCTCCTCATGCCTTCATTTTTGCCTTGGCTCCAGGAAAATTAGAATTAAACTTAAAGACTTATCAAGTTTAACTATATTTACACTTTTGATTAACATATTTGCTTCTTTTTTATCCGGCTTCTGATTATTTCAACTTTTAAGAGTTTGAGGATAAGACACAAACATTTTTGGAGGAAAGTAGTATATACGTAGTAATAAAACGTTCTTTCTACATATGAAAGTTGTTAGAAAGATCAAATAAGATAATGTATGTACATGAAAGTATTTTGTAACCTAAATTCTAAAAATTTTGAATCTACTGACTTTCAAGTCACTACAAAAAGTTTCTTCCTACAATTAGACTCCTTCTAAACTACAAACCTCAACATTTAAAAGTCTTCAAACTCTTCCCATAATATTTAGGATAAGACACAAAGCTAGTCCCTGTTTATAAAGTTCTCGAGCTTCACCATGGCCCCCACATGCCTCCATACTGAGACTCCTACAGGTCACTGAATCTCTTCCCACATGTCTCCATGTCTCCGACCACACTATGCCCTGGGTCTGGAATGCTTATCTGCACCATTGTGCCTGAATAAATTCTTTTCTTTCAAGATTCAGCTCAAGTATCCCTTTAAAATAACTACCTCAGTTAAAACTCTTTTTTAATCAAAATTACCTCCCACTTGTACTACTATCTTAGCTTCCCAACTAGTGTCCTTATCTCTCATTTGTCATCTCCCTAGTTCATCAACATTAGCCTAAATTACAGGTCCCATCATATCACCATGATGTTGAAAAGTACAACTCTCCTTTGACTCCAATGTGAGGCCTAAAATCCTTGGCACAGTTTGACTGGCAATGAAGACTCTTCATTATTAGGTCTAAGACTATCTCATAAGGTGCAAGAGAAAAGATATGATGGAAATGAGGGGAAAAATATTTTATAAACCTACCATTTTCTTTTAAGGGTACTTGGGATGAAGAATTTCCAGAACTATGCAAAGTCATTCCTGTGGTATAAATTAAATTATTAGACAGCTTATAAAATGGTCATATACTAGATATAGAAGTAACTTCTGATAAACTCATAAAAATCAATAAAACATTAAGGCAGCAACATTTTCTTTTGTTTACACTCAGAAAAATCTGTCTTCCCACAACGGGCATAGGTATTATTTTTAACGTCCAAGTGAAGAGTATCAACTTGTTTTGCAGAATAAATTTAAACACAAATGTATTATTTCTGACAACGACATTTTGGTATGTCAAATATGAAATGATGAAACTGGAATGAGTTTTAAAAGCATTTGTTCAAAGAAAATTCAATAAGAATGAATAATCAATCAAAAAACAAATGCAGAAAATAAGTTCTCTTTCACTGGTGAGTTTTCTTTTATCTGTGTTTTTCTATGGAATGTTTACTACTCTGCATCTGATATGTGATGAATTTTTATGTAGACCAAAGCCTCCCTTTTATTAATAAAAATAGCTTAGAATCTAAAAGAGATCCTGTTTTATGTGAATATATTTTGAAAAGTATTTTCTAAAAGATTCAATCAGTGTCGTCTTAGGCTATTTTCAACACATAGGGTGACCTATAGGACAAAATCTTGCCTTTTAACTGTTTAGTTTTTTTTTTTAACCAATTCAAATTGATGATAGCATAATCTCTGAAAGTTGTAGAAGCTACATTAATAAAGTAATGTTGCTTTCTATTAATTTTATCAACTACAGTGTAGAGTTTTCTTTTGGCTTCATTTACTCCACATATCCCCAATTCAATTACACAATGAGAAAATACTTTTTAACTTTGTGAGTTGGGGTTAAATGACCAAACTTTCATCTAAGGGAGAGTTAATTAGTATTATCTGGTAAAACAACAGCCTAAATTTTGTTTCCTTTTTGTCTCTCCAGCTGTTTCCTATTTTGAGTAGTCGTTCAGACCTCTGTGCTTAAATATCGACTCTTCTGAAAGATTGATTCCAGTGTGTTTCCCTTTTACAATGCATAAAGCAACAGGAAACCTGAACTGTTTATCTTATAAGGTAGAGTGGTATTTATAAACACACACAACTTCTATACTTAAATAATTAATAGGCCCCAGCTAGCTGGGAGAATTTGAAAAAACTTAAATCAACTAAGAATTTCTACCTATCAACCATAGCACATTTCATAAAATTATCCATTTTTAGAGACAATTCCATTCATGCTAAGCTGAAAGTACCCTAAATAAACCTTTCCTCAAAAAATATAGCATTCGTGGAGTCCACTCTCACAGGCTTGTAAGGAAAACCCAAAGAAAGCCTATTCGAAGCCTGGTATCAGACTGTCTGGGTTCTCTCAGAAAGATGGTCATGGCTTTTAACTGGGATCAAGAGAAAGCTAAGAAATAGTCTGTGCCATGAAGCAATCACAGATTAAGCCAAGTCTTGATTTGATCTATTTTAAGCAGCCTAAATTTCTATATTCACAGTTTTGGCTATTAGAACATAGAACCGAAAATCATTTCTTGGTCATTAACATGATCTCGTTCATATGAGCACGATACGGGAGAAAGAAGGGAGGCATGTTTATGCTGACCTATAACACATGCTTGACCAGGGTCTTCAAAGGATGAGGAGTCTGATTCCTGTTTCCTCCTTTCAGGACTTCTATTTAAACTTGCAACAGACTTTGAACTAAAGAGGGAAAAGGAAGGTAGGAGGGGGAAGTGTCAGCATAAAAAAATATGGTGAAAATAATAAAACATCAAAACAAAAATAAGTATGAAATGTAGAATTTACAAATATGTAGTTGGGTTAGGTAATTATGTTCTTACTTATTAAGTTTTGTGAATCCTGCCAAAGATTCTGTATCAGATCTTGCCATCTGGTGAAATGGTTTTCCTACCAACTCCACAACGGTTTGTGGCAGGGATTCCATGTTAACAAGGACATTTTTCCGATGAGGAAAGAGAGAGGCCTGACTGAGATCATGGTATGATTTACTCATCCCTCTAGGCTTTTCCTCCCAGGAAGCTTTGTCACTCTTCTCTTTTGCACTGTTTTGCAATGGCTGGTAAAGCGACAGCTCTGAGCAGGAGAGCCTCTTCAGAATCTCCGCTTGAACCGACAGAGGTCGAACGGCAAGTTTGTTCAGGGTGCTGCTGGCCAGACTGCCAGTGCTGATTGCTCGTCCCATATTGAATCCTCTAACGGACTCTGCTTGGAGGTTCAGGCTCCTAAACGAAGCTCTCTCTACAAGGAAATAGGATTGCTTTACACGATGGAAACACCGCAGTACCTTTATGAGAAGAGTTATTTTAATAAATAAAATACAGCATGCAGTTTTGAATTGCTTTGATTGCCAGCATTAGCGGGGAGCTGTCAAAGTGCAGCAATCAAGGGTTTTCAAAAAGAGGTTGGAAGGTCCTGGTTTTCATACCATCTCTCCATCCTTGTAGCTTTCTCACAGCCAGAGCCTGGTCAGCATTTCCTACTTCATCTGATGATTCTCTTGGATCTAATAATGTATGGGCTTCAGGCTTGCTGACCCCAAATTTCCAATTACGTGTTTCAGTGAGAAATGAGAATGACATTTGAGAGAGAAATTTTCAAGACTAGTAGTGTCTCTACTAAAATATCAGCCATCCAAGGATGGGGAGAGGGAGAGATGAAACCTGGACAGGACGACAGGGTGAGATCATGCCTGAAAAAGAAGCTGTGCAGAGAGTTTTGCCCAGAGAAAAAGTTCTTGATTATTGTATCATTAAAAGCTTATAGCAGGTTGTGGCGATGGTTGCACAACTCTGTGATATACTAAAGACCACTGAATTGTACACTTTAAGTGGATAAATTGTATGGTATGTGAATTATCTCTCAATAAAACTGTTACCAAAAAAAAAAGCACCTTCACAGCAAATTATTTCTTTTGTTATTTCATTACTATGCTAATCCCACTTTCCCACCTTGTTGACTTTTCATGATTTAACTGAGGCACAGAGGCCATGGGAGAATCAAATATTACTTGTCTTCTCTTGTTTTGGTTTCTGTTAATTAACAGGATCAAAGAGCTGGGGTTGTCTTTATGCTTAAATTCCTTTCACTCCTAAATACACACCCAAAGTCTTCCTTTAGAGGCTAAACTTAGAGATACTTTATAATGAGTGGTTGGCTGTTCTGTTTTTTGAGAACCAATGTCATGGCACTATTTGAACATTTGGGGCTATAATCAAAAGCATTCCACCACAGAATTTTAGCTTCAAAATCCTTTCATGTAAATAAAGGACCAGGAGCACAGAATTTCAAATGATTTAGTTGTTCATGTATTAGTAATTCACGTCACCAGACACCCCGTCTGGTCTCCCACAGAAAGTACCAATCCTGTGCTGCGCTCTATTATACAGCTCAACCGTATGTAAAACAGCTGGCAAAACTTCCTTATAAAAGAAAATGTCAAATGTTGCTGACTTAGATCTTTAGATACTGTTTCGTTTATCTTCTAAATCCTAGGAAGATTAATAATCAATATTTCATCTCAGGCATAAACAGATAGGAAAACACTGAAGGTTTTTAATATTCATGCATCAGAATGAAGTTTAAGTAAACAAGTCTCATTGTCACCAGGAAAATTCAACGTTCTTTCTCTGAAGTAGAAGTGGACACCACGTTAAAACACAATAATGAAAAGAAGATTTTGGTTTAAAAATTCCCAGAATGATCTTTAGCTTAAAATACAGTTTTTATTAGAGTATCTAACATTATTTCTATTTTTTCACTTTGAGAGTAGATTTTAATCAAAGATGCAAAATCGAGTCTTATACAGATTCAATCACCAGGAAATGCCTTTACACTCGATAGACCTCTTCAGCCGAAGGGAAATGTGGACCAAACTTCGGCAGGAGTAGGGACAGCCCATTTGGTTTAGGTCATATCTGCTTTGTAAACATATCAAGGATTATGCTAGTCAAATCGATTCACAGCCTACTTCTGTGTAGGACTTAAAATATTGCATGTATTTTTGGGATGGGATCATAAACCATCCACCTACCTGGTCTTTCCTACTGTCCTTCACCTGGAAAGGAGTCCAGTATGGACGGTGAGGATGCGAAAGGACATTAGAATGAGCCTATATCCCAATACTAATGTTTCAAATTTGAACTCAAAGGCTTGCTAGTTCCCCACTCAGTCTGCAATCCACACGTCCTAATCTCTGTTTGTGCTACTGTTCAGTCTCTTGTACTGTTTTGTATTTCTTTATATTATCAACTTAATTCTATGCTCTTTTGAGAAGAGGGACTTCGTTTATGTTTGTTATCCTACAGCACCTACCATGGTGTCTTACAAGTAGTAAGTACTCAATAAATGATTATCAATCAATTTAATTCCATTCACATTAGTTTTTTGGAAACTCAACAAACAGAAGGAGCACTGGATTAGGAATTAGATCAGGGTTCCAGCCTCGTTTGACCTCTAACGATGAGGTTAGGTGAGAGAGACTACCTTCTGTGAATCTGTTTCCTCATCAGTAAAATTTTGGACTTTATGGCCTCTAAGGTTCTTTCTAGCACCAACATTCTAAAATTCTAAAGAAGTAACAGACATTTGTTAGCTCATCAACCTCCTACAGATAACACCAATTATTTTCACTCGTCTAGTACAGACAATTAAGTAGGCAGGTAGTTACTTCTAAGCCAATTCTAAGCAGAAAATCATTCCTTTGAAGATCTACCAAGGGAAAAGATGTAGATAACACTACCTTAAAGTGCTTTCACATATGACTTCAAGGAGACACAGCTGTTGTGCTCCTAGGAGCAAACCTGTGAGATACATGAGCATTTCTACTTCATCGATGAAGAGAAAGAGACTTCCAAAAGTCAGTTATGTTCCTAAGGTCATCCTACTGCTACTATTATGACTACTACTACTAGTACTACTACCACTACTAGTACTACTAGTGGTAGTGGTGGTAAAACGATGATGATGGTGATGATGAAAATAATAATGAATATTTATTCAATACCTACTCCGTGCCAGACACTTTTAAAGTACTTTACATGTATGAATTCATTTAACCTTCACAACAACCTCATGATGTAGGTGTTATCATTATAATAATCATTTTATAGTCAGGGAACTAGGCAGAGAGTTTCAGTAACCTGCGAAGGTTTCAGAGCTGTAAGTAACAGAGCGAGGTTTGCACACTGGCAGTCTGGCTGCATAGTTCATGCTCTTCACTACTACACTCTATTGTTCCTCAGTATAAGAAAGGTGAGAATGGAAGGCTGGCTTCACAGTTTTGTCTTCTGACTCTTTCACGATAGCATACCGTACTACATCTGTAACTGTTCAGTTCTGGTTTGTATTGAATAGAGTATTAGTCCAAGTAGGAATACTGATAACTCTACTAAGTTTGATATTTCACTATACTTTGAAAATATATAAGGCCATACAAATTTTTAGCAGAGTAAAGGAAAGAAAAGAAATAATAAGATTATTTTACAGCAGTAGGTATCATATTTTAGAATGCATAAAAATCATTACTGAGGAAAGCCTGTTAAAATGCAGATTCTAGGGACCCAATGCCCAAAGACTATGATTCACTAAGTTTCAGGTAGGTTTCTGAAATCTTCATTTTTTTTTTTTTTTTTTTGTGAGGACGGTCAGCCCTGAGCTAATATTCGCTACCAGTCCTCCTCTTTTTGCTGAGGAAGACTGGCCCTGAGCTAACAACTGTGCCCATCTTCCTCTACTTTATATGTGGGACACCTCCCACAGCATGGCTTGATAAGCAGGGTGTAGGCCCCCACCCAGGATCCGAACTGGCGAATCCTGGGCCGCTGAGGTGGAGCACGTGAACTCAACTGCTACGCTACTGGGCAGGCCCCCTGGAATCTTCATTTTTAATAAGCAAATAGCCCCTACCATCTTGATTTTTAAAGGCTGAGAAACATCTATTCATAGGTTGCCATGACCCCAGTCTAATCCTATGGGGAACATATTTTCCATGAGACTTCAGGATGTGAGAAAGGTTGGATAAGAATCCATAGGGCTCTGTTGCACAAGGTCATCAGGGCAACTCTAATTTCTACATGTGGTCTTGCAGAGTAAGTTTTAAATATTTCAGTTCTGGCTGATATATTTTTTCAGAGCTGAATTAGTTTCTTCTGCTAGTTCATTTTCAAAAGGAACTGAAAACACTCTCCTGACCATTCATATTGGGTACTGTGGTTATTCATCTCAGTCTCAGAACAGGGACATACCCAAGTAAAACCAACAGGTGGGAAACCTGCCCCCCTACCCCAACTGTGACAGCATAACTTCACCATCCTGGGTGCACACTTTCCCTGCCCCTTGCCTTGTTTCCCATGCTCTTTCCTTCCTTTGGAAAGTCCTCCCATTTATCTTCAACCTACTAGTTATTTTTATCTTTTAAATTCCAATCCAAGTGCCACCACTCAAATACTCTAGCCTCTAATCTCCTTCTGCTCTTGTGGTGTAGATCATAGAGTCTGTATGATATAACCTGTTATTAAAACCGGGACCTTCTATTGTGTATTATTGTTTCATGCACGATGGTTGTACCTTCCTAAATAGTGTGTAAGTTTACCATGGGCAGAGAATATGATCCAAACTTTTACAGTATTTACATCAGGTAGCCTAACAATAAGCACAAAATAGACATGTCAACAGATACTCCTTGACTGATCTGGGGTGCTGTTTTCAAAATGAATATGAAGTTGAAATCTTGGCTTCATTTGTGACATCTTTATAAACTTGACTTAGTCATTTAAAAATCTATATACCTTGTTAATTTTTATCCTAAAAGAGAAAGTGCATTCAAAATTTGTGACAGAAATCATGCATCTGCCCTGGAGTCCTCTGACACAGCTTGCTTCTCCTTACCCAGGTCCTGGGCATCTTGGTTGCTCTGTCTTGCTCTCATCTGCAGCTGGAACTTATGCTGGGAAGAGCAGAGCTGCAGCAGGTACTGGCATACCTTACTGTTATCTGTCTGGAAGGCGTGTTTTATTCCATCCGATGTGTTCTGCAATGTGATTTTCTTTTTCTACAATATTAATCAGGGGTATAGATAATTAGGATGTTTTCCTATCACTTTATTACACGACCAAATTCTGTAAACAATAATTAACAAGTAGAGCTATTTTTATTTCACATTATTAGGCGTGGCTATTCCTTGACCTACATCTAATATAAATATAAAAAATATAAACCTGTATTATTACAAGTTCAGGAAATAAGTATTATTTGCCACTTTCAGAAATTACAGCCTAAATCAGAATGTCTATCAGTCACCAGCAAGGGAAACAGTTTCCTTTAATGAGATTATTGATATTGAGTTTTCTGCAATGTGTACAAATACCAAAACTGTTTGAAAAAAGAAATGACAAGAAATATACGTTCTATTTCCTTGAGTAAAGAAAATGAAGTTCAATAAAAATTGATTTATTAATGTATAATAATAAGAGCTGTGATTCAGTCAAGAAGAATCTTGGTGGTATGAAGGCTGGGATGGAAGTTGTGGGAAGTTAAAAAAAAATACTGAGAATGGAGTGGCACTGGATAACACAGCTGCTGGGCTGAGAGATGAAACACATCAATATTTAGAGACAGTGATTCTTGCCAAATTCAGGGCAAGGAGGAGAACCACAAATCAGTTTTATCTCCTTGATGTTTCTTGAAAAACAAAATTTTGCCACCTGTGTGGTGAGGCTTGCAGGCCATCCATACGGCTTAAAAGATTAGCATTCAACACACCGGGGACCTCAGACTAATGTCTCTGGAGAATTGCTCAGTCTAGTTATTCTACTCTAGCTCTTGGCTTCTTTGACTGTGCAGATTATATCCTCTACTTCACATCCCTTGATTTTACTTCAAATGCAGAAACAGGCATAGAAAAGTCAAATTTGGTACGCTCACAAAAGATACAACAACAAAGTATTACTCAAACTTCAGTCACGCAGGTGCCATCTTCATAATTTATAGTCTCGTTTATTTATAAATTTTTAAATTGACTTTGCTTATTTACATAAATTCACTTAAAGAAACTTTATATCACAATTGTAAATAGAAAACTAGTACCACTTACTATAAATACAATCCAGCTATAAAAATATGTAATCAATGCAATAAAAAAAATAAGATTATTAAATTCTAGCTAGACGTTGTTGCCAATGAAATCTCTGGGACCTTGTTCTCTCTTTGCTAAAAAACAGAAATCAGCAAGTATTAGAGAGGAGCTTGAGATGCAGTAGCATCAAACTAGTACCATCTTGACTATCAGCAGTATACCTACTTGGGGAATTTTCTCCTAACAAACATACCACTTAACCACTGTCAAGTAATTCCCAAGAATGCTGAAACTCCACAGTTGTAAAGCTGTACAGGTTTGAAACAAATTAGAAGAATATCTGATTCTTTCTAAGTGTTAACAGATAAACTGGACAAGAAACGTGTCCAAGGGCATTCAGTTGTGAGAGATGAGAAGGGCAAAAAGTGACTTTGCCGTCTCCCCAGAGGCTAGTGGAAGAAAAAAGGAGGGTTAAAAAAGAGAGTTCTGTGTTAGAGAAAGAACTCAGGATAAACAAGTGCCCTTAAACACAGGAACAGTTTGCATGGGAATGTGGTCTATTCTCTACTACCAGAGATCTTTAAAAATGAGCTAATCACAGCTAGTTTTATATACGGCATATTGGCAAATGACATGGAGCTGAATGCTCAATGGTTATTTGACTTCTTGACTTTTCAAAACCAATCCAAATTAAATCTGCATTTAATTAATCTAAGGTTTCCTCCAGACATTTGCTCTGCCAGGAATTTACACTGGAGAATGTAAATTAAACCCAGGTAATTTCTTGGTCTTGGCAATCCTGGGAAAATGAGAATGGTCTCGGCTTTCCTGAGAGAACATATTATTACCTGGTGGTCTTAGTGGTACCTTTGGGTTTCATAGGAAACCAACCAACAAACCATCAGGTCTAGAACTGATTTCAAAAGTCTCTAGGTTGAAGATTATCCAGAGTCAGCTGGGACCTTGAAATTGATATCCTTATAAACGTTGTTCTGGTGAGACCACACTTCAGCCCAGATAGGAAGTAAAAATGTCAGTAGTGTCTGAATACCCTTAGGAAAACAAATACCTGAACACATTTTTGATTCACCTCTGGGGTTTGACCATTGTATTTCAACGTTCAGATACTCCAACTATGTCCAAAATCAAAACATGCCTTTAAAAAGCTATGTTTCACAAACATGATTTTCTAAAAATCACGTTTCTAACTTTATCCCCAGAGAACGTACACTAAAACTTAAAACTGCAGAAAGTCCTGAGATTAGTTCATAAAATCCAGTAAATCTCTGGACCACTGAGATTCAAACACAGTTGCTGTGAGGGAACTATCACTGAGCTAGACAAAGTTCACTGGAGTTAAGATGATTATCTATCTTAAAAACATTAGAGGGGTTTCTCTACGTGAGAAGGTAGAACCTAGTATAAGTTCTGAATTAACAGAGTTGTCAACTTAGTTGTAATTTAACTAAAATTAATTGAGCATATAACCAGCTAGGAATGTATACAATTCTTTTAAAAATCACCTCCTGAGAAAACCAAAAATGAATGAAATCTCAATAATTCTTCCTACAACTAAGAAAGAAGAGTTAAATAGTATTAAGAGGCGAATATTTGCCCTACTGAACGGTAGGGTCTAAAATTTACTTAAGGAAAGTCAATTAATACGTAACATTGAAATTGAACTTGACAACATCTATTTTAAAATATAACCATAAGGGGTTAAAATGGACATACAGAAAAAGAAATCTTTTTGGTTTCCCTCCACGGAAAGCGAAGGACCAATGTGCGAACTCCGTTGTGAACCTCAAACACGAGGACGCCTCTAGGACAGACTCCAAGCAGTATCCCCGTCTGTGACTTCTTCTCAGGGTGCACCCGGTGAAAATGAACCCCATATTCTGTCAGTCTTTGGCAGACCTGTTGGAACAACAGCAGTGTACCTTGGTAAAAGGTGGAAGATATCGAAGTTGTACCAATGTAGTTTAACATGGAAAGAACAGTCTTTTCAACAAATGCTGCTGGAACAAGTGGATATTCACACGGCAAGAAAATGAATCGCAACCTTACTTCACCCGGTATATGAAAATGAACCCCAAATGGATCACACACCTAAACATAGGAGCTAAAACCACAAAACTCAGAAAAGCTTTGTGACTGTGGGTTAGACAAAGATTTCTTGGATGGGACATTAAAAGCACAAATCATAGAAGAAAAAATTGATAAACAAACTTAATTAACATTACAAACTTGCCCTTCAAAAGTCAATGCTAAGAAAATGTAAAAGCAAGCCAAGATTGGGAGATAAATATATATAAAACATATATCTGATAAAAGGATTTGTATCCAGAAGATAAAAAGAACATGGACTTCTCAAAAATAAGGAAATATATAACTAGATACAAAAATGGGCAAAAGATTTTATTGGACACTTCAACAAAGGAGATATATGAATGGCAAATGAAGATACAAAAGGGTGCTCAACATAAATAGTTGATTAAATTAAAACCACAATGATATACTGCTACTTACCTATTTCAATAGCTAAAGTGAAAATGACCGAATCACCACGTGGTGTTGAGGATGTGGAGCAAACGGCAATCTCATACACTACTGTCTGCTGCATACTGTACACTGTAAAATCCTACAACTGCCTTGGAACAGCTTCTCATGAAGTTAAACATATGTTTACCATAGATCCCAGCAACCCACTGGCTAGGTATTTACTCCAGAGAAATAAACGCTGCATGTTTACACAAAAATGTGTATTTGAATGTTTATAGCAGCTTTACATCTATCAACTAACAAAGAAAAAAATAAACAAATCACTGTATATCTGTACAGAGGAAAACTAACCGGCCATAAAAAATGAAACAAAATACTGACACACATCACACCATGGACGAACCTCAAAAGTATTATTTTAAGTAAAAAGAGCCAGACACAGGAGACTACATAATACAGTATTCTTTATATGAAATTCTAGGGAAAAAAAAACCGTCGTGATAGAAAGCAGATGAGTAGTTGCCAGGGATGAGGGGTGAGAGATGGAGCAGGGAACACACCACAAAGGGACGGGAGGGAACTTTCAGTGTCGGAAATGTGCTCGATCAGGGGTTGGCAACCTCTTCCTTCAAGGGCCACACAGTAAATATCTGAGGCTTTGTGGGTCATATGACCTCTATTGTAACTAAACGCTGCTGTTGTAATATAACAGCAGATATAGACAATATAGAAACAATTGAGTACGGCCCAGTTCCAATAAAACTTTATTTACGAAACAAGCAAGCCAGTTTGCTAACCCTTGTTCTTTTGATCACTTTGCGGAAGTGGTTGCTTGACTGTATCTATTTTTCAAAACTCACTGAATCAAACACTTAAAAGTGGTAAATTTTATCGTAGGTAATTTATACCTCAATAAAGCAGATTTAAAGAAAGACATACAAGTTTTTAAAGGCAATAGGAAATATAGTGGAAGTGTAACCTTAGAAGGGTGTATTAAAGAAATTTTTTAAAAAAACTTCTTAGGTTAGAAGAAAGATGCTAAAGTTAAAGAAAAAAGAGTAACAGGATACACTATCAGGAGTAGGGCAACCTACTACGCATTAAGCATGCTACCTACAGGGGGAAACTGAAGCTCAGAGAGGTTGAGTACATTGTTCAAGTTCACCCAGCTGGGTGAAACAAGAATTCAGATGCAAAACTGTCTGACTACAAAGCCCCATGCAAATTCTTTCCACTGTGCTAATCTGCTTTCTATATTTATTCCTACAGGCATAATTTGATATTTACTTCCTACAGGTACAGAAATGTAATAACAGAGGAAAAACATAAGTACATAATTTAATGTCTTTAAATGTAGACTCAACTTAAACAAACTACCTTGCCTTTCTTACCACAAATCCCAGATAACAGGTGGCGTAAGTCTGTGAATGAAACCCCTTTATAGATATTCTTAGAGCTGAGAAACTTGGCTCCCTTCAAAATGGAGCAGCAATTGGAAGGCAGACTGTTACATCCTAGGGAGCTGAAACAGGAGAATGTTCTGAAGCTTTCTCTTTTCAGTAGAATACTCTCTTATATTTGCCATTCACACTGCAGATTTACACAGTATCATCTCTCCCGATTATAAATGCCTTGGTACTTATCTAATGTCTCACAGGAAGCTGGTGACGGAACTAAAAGCATCAGCCAATTTTCCTGATCCCCTTTCCCTATATGAATTAGTTGGCATGAGTGGAAAGACCATTTTTAAAGAGTGTACTTGAATTTTAGCCTTTTAGGAAAAAACAAGGCAAAACAATTCCAGAATCAGTATGAACTTGCCTCTCATATCCATCCAGTCACAAAATCAAACTATTTCTTTTTTATAACATACCTTGATTTAGAGAATATGGAAAAGGATAAAAGCATAAAATCCACATCCAGGTAGATATGGGTCCAAATTAGTTTTGTCCCACATACCAGCCATTGACTGGAAACATTACATTTCCTCTTTGAGCCTTACTCCTTCTTTTTGTATTTTTATTGTTTTGCTGAGGAAGATTAGCCCTGAGCTAACATCTGTTGCCAATCTTCCTCTTTTTTAGCTTGAGGAAGATTAGCTCTGAGCTGACGTCTGTGCCAATCTTCCTCCACTTTACATGTGAGTTGCTGCGAAAGCACAGCTGACAAGTGGTGTAGGGCCGCACCCGGGATCCAAATCCATGAACCTGGGCTGCCGAAGCAGAGTACACCATACTTAACCACTATGCCGCAGGGCCAGCCCCTCAGTTCCCTCTTTTACAAAATGAGAATTAAAATACCATAGTTTTAGTCAAGAATAAATGAGATAAGGCATAGCATCAGTTATTCCTACTACTGGCATCTTTTACATGTATGTCCTCCAACACTTATTCCTTACTTTGAAAAAGATACAAAGTTTATCATTTGTAATCTTGCATACTTACCTTTAAAAATTCTAACTCTGTCTCTTTTTCAGAAGCTCCCACATAGGTATTATGCAATTTGGGTAACTCTTCTTTAATATAGGATAAATCAAGTTTCTCCATCACTCTGGGAGGCAAATAATGCTCCAGTCTAAAATAAGACACACCATGAACCTAGAAAGAGAATGCTTTTGTAAGCAATTCTGTTTGCCTTCTTCCTCCTATCTTAAAGTTCCTGCATCAACTAAGGGATAAGATACTTCTATTTATACTTCTCTCTGAGGAGTGAGTTTTAGAGGAAAGGCATTGTCTTTCTCTTTTATTCAGGGAGGTAGAAAGGCTGAACTGACTGGCAAGCTTGAGGAGAGACTGACAATGAAGGGCCAAATGTCACTATTGTTAAGGGTTAATGTAAAGGTTGCTGCTTGAGTGGCACAGTCTCTTGCCCCTTGTTTCCTCCTAGACCCACTTGTATTCTAGACCAATAGGCCTTGAACATCCGTTCTCCATACGGTGAGCTCTCCTAGGTTCTCAGCCATCACTGTATGGATCCATGCGGAAGGCAGAAGACTCCTTTGACCCAGATTTGCCTGATAACCCTTGTGTCTAGTATCTATTAGTTAGAAATTGGGAGAAGGAAGAGTAAGTGCTGGATATCCCAAAACTGTGAAACAGAATAATTTTAAACAAAAACCAAACAAATGAAACAAAAAATAAAAGCAAAAAGGAAATCCCACACTATAAGATTTTATATAACCAATGTACATGGGGAACTTGATCATTCTGAGGCACCAAACTAGCCTCAAAAATCTCCAGATCTTAACAGCAAACACCTCAACCAGGTTTAGTCTTTAATTATGCTGAGGATAAGAAGACCAATACAAAAGTGGTCCTGGAGAAAAAAATAAATCCTACCTCTGGTTGATAATCTCCATACTCAGCCTGGAGAGCCAAGGATGCCAGCAGTAAAGAAGTCTCATCATCACAGTGCATCCTTTCCTCCAAGATATCTTTCCGCAGCTGAAGATAATACTGATGACAGGTCAGAGTATGTCTGGAAAAATAAATACACAAAACATTGAGGCTTTTGATCTTGAATCTTGGGGTGATTTTTATTATTGGCGTGTATGTTTAGTTTCCAAGATGGTTTAATTACCAACCTTTTAAGGCACGAGAATTTAATAAAATATGTTGAAGGAAGTATTTCTTTTATGACAAAAAAAGACATTGTCATTGATCAGAATCAAATAATTCAGAATCAGTAAACTAAAGGGTCAAAAGACCAGGGGCCAAAAAGAGGAAAACAAAAACCCTTGTGTACTCACTGTATTAGACTAACATCATCCATGAAAAATTTAATTCGGAAAAACAAAGTAAAATTAACAGTGGCTTTGCTCTTTTTCTTTGGTTCTTCTTTCCATCCCTCTGGGGCCACTTTGGTTAATTTTAAATCAGGATCAACAAAGAAATATTCATTATCTAAAAGAGAATGAGAAAACATTCAGATAAAATAAAAATACTTTAATGTTTTCTTCTGATTTCTTCATTGTTTTGTCAGACTTGCACAAAACAGTCTCACATGAGAAGGAAACAAGATTGTTAAGAAGTGTGGCAGAGAGCTCTGAGGCAGTGCATGTGGATGGGTGGCAACACGGCTCAGTTTTTTAAGGAGGGCTCTGAGACAGGCCCGGATTCAAGTCCGGGCCACACCATTTACTACCTGTGTGACAATGAAAACATTTCTTAACCTTTCTAGATGTCAATTTTCCAGTCTATAAAATCAGGATGGGGCAGCCCCGGGGCCGAGTGGTTAAGTTCACGTGCTCCGCTTCAGCGGCTGGGAGTTTCACTTGTTCGGATCCTGGGCACAGACATGGCACCACTCATCAGGCCATGCTGAGGCAGTGTCCCACACAGGGGAGCCAGAAGGACCTACAACTACAACATACAACTATGTATGGGGGAGCTTTGGGGAGAAGAAGAAGAATGGGGGGAAAAAAAGGAAAGAAGATTGGCAACAGATGTCAGCTCTGGTGCCAATCTTTAAAAAATAAATAAATAAATAAAATCAGGATAGAGGTAATTTCTGCTTTATAGGGTTGCTGCCGAGATCAAATGACATAATAGATACAAACACTTGGAAAGAACGTGGCACGTGGTAAGCATTCAATAAATATTAGCTATTATTTATTATTCTTGAGCTATCAGCTGAAACCTAGAAGGAACAAAAGTTATTTTATTTTTTTAATGCCATCACCTAAATAGTATTGTCTCCAAATAAAAGATTATTCAATAAAGTCTGACTTAACCATAATGTTTAAGAAATTAAGTGTATTATAAATAGAAATTGTGATTAATTGAATATCTTTATATAGATAGTATTACTTGATTAGTCTAAAATTGTAATTAGTAAAGTGACAAAACATCAATAAGCACTAACTGAATATTTACTGGATGACTCTACAAAATGAATTATGAGTTTTTAAGGAACAAAAACTCAATAAACTAAATTGAAGGAAATCTTTCTTTTTGACAAAGACAACATTATCTTGATCTTGTAGGGTTTCAGGATGATTTGATCCTTCAATTCTAAGTTAAATTTAGAGGTAAACAGGAATCTGAAGTATTGAAGAATAATTTATAATATAATGACTTATTAAAGAAAGATTAATTAAAGCCCAACTCCAAAGGGCTTCTAATATTGCTATGGCAATTCTAATTGATAAATAGGAGTGACTTTTACTGAAGCTGTGCTCTGAGACCACTGTGGCTGTGAACATCGCAGAGTTCAGTGCACACAGGGCTTAGAAAACAGGGGAATGATATTTTCAACCAACAACTGACAACATTTAAAAAAGCCACTGCCACTAGGATAGTAGGCTAAAGAAGCTGATGTGGAGCTTCAGAAATAGGGTCCTGCTATATATTCAGATGCATATTAGCAGGATACTAATTTCTAGAGTACGTATGTAGGCAACTGACGTATATATGGTCCTCCAAAAAATAACAATTAAAACCTTCTTTTTTTTAGATTTTTTTATTTTTCCTTTTCTCCTAAAGCCCCCCAGTACATAGTTGTGTATTTTCAGTTGTGGGTCCTTCTATTTGGGGAATGTGGGATGCCACCTCAGCATGTCTTGATGAGCGGTGCCAAGTCCACGCCCAGGATTCGAACTGGTGAAACCCTGGATCGCCGAAGCAGAGCACTCGAACTGAATCACTTGGCCATGGGACTGGCCCCCTAAAATCTATTTTTATATAGCTGAAGCCAAATAAAAATCTTCATGGTCAGGTGCAGAGGATGCTAAAAGACACTACTATTAAAACAAAGCACCTAGTTAGGAGAAGGAAGGGAGTTCCTACTTCCTATTCTCAATACTGATATGTACATGTAGTTAATATTTCCCAGAACAAGGTCAGGCATAACAGGTATAGAAAGTCAGCTTGCTACCAATTTTTCATAGTAGACCCTGAATTTAAAATGTCTTCGTACCTTTCAGGGTAGCTAAAGCAAACAAATGATGTTCCACCAAGCCAATATGGGCCACAACCATATCAAACACATCTTTACATATAGTTTTGGTATCACATGTCAGTTCCAGTCTCTGCCCACTCAGAAGCATTATGTTTACTTTTCTTCGGTTATCCTCATTCTTTCCTTTCTTGGTCTACAATTGAAAAGAATGAATGGCATCTATTAAAGTGAATATTATAAGAATTTTAACTGTTTTTT
The DNA here is from genome assembly GCF_021613505.1 of Equus quagga. Lineage (NCBI taxonomy): Eukaryota > Metazoa > Chordata > Mammalia > Perissodactyla > Equidae > Equus > Equus quagga. The sequence goes on from NC_060269.1 coordinate 86,997,315, forward strand.
TTTTTTTAAAATCATTACTGAAATTATTTTCTAAGAGTAACACAAATTGCTTTTATTACTTACAAGGATAGACTGTGGCAAATCCAAGGATATAAATGGTTCAATCGTCATTTTCACAAACTCAGGGCCAAAGAAATTCTGCAAATCACATAAAATCAATATTTTTTACCATTTATTCTAGCTCTTTCCTTGAAAGGAAAATAATGTAATAATAATAATAAACATGGAAAGCCACCTGATTAGAACAAAGTGATCCAAAATGCAGAAACTTTCATTAAAGAAGTGTGGTGGAATTTACCAAGAACAGGAATGCAATGTGCCTTACACTAAGTGTGAACAAAAGTTTCTCCTCAGCTTCGTTTTCTACCAGTGATGTCAAATGTAAAGCCTTGCTTTATCCTGTTTTACAAGTTTTTCATTTTTTGGCCTCCAGACAGATTAAGACTCTCCAAAAAAATACTACTCTAAATTATTGAAGTGACATAGCGTTATCAACTCTATAAGGATTTGGGTTAGTATTGCTAATGTGCGAAGCGACTGAACAGAATCTCCTTGTTTCAGAGTGATATTCAATTTGTCCTAAAACAAGTCACGGTTAAAGGACATCTATTTGGCTATTACAAAAAAACACATATCCATCTGTAATCATGTTCTTGGAACACTGTGATGCCGTATCTTTTTGTTCTAAACAGTGATGACCAGGGATGGTATAGGTATCACAGCCTCTGCTCCCCATTGCTGCCTCTAGTAAGAAAATAATATCTCAGGAGCTGGGGGGACGCAGGAGCTGGGGAAAGTGGAGTCTGCACACTGTCTTTATTGCTTCTCAATCTGCTCCTTCCTTTTACCTCTCGTACATCCAGAGGTTTCTGCCAAAAGGGAGTCCGGCAGAGGAGATAACTTAAAACAAGTTAGACTCCAGGTGGGAGCAGGAGTCAGAACAGTCTGAAAGATTATGTTAAAATGGGCAAAAAAGTAGAATGAAAGCATGGCTAATCTTGAGGCCAAAGGCAGGTGGTATGTGTGTGTGCGTGTGCACACACGCATGGCATGCATGTGTTTGAACTAATAGAGGTTATTGGAGTTTTATTTTTGTTGGTCTCTTCTTTGCATTTGGTTGTACAGCTCATTTGGTTGGTTGGTGTGAGAATTCTATCCAATTAACCAAGTGTGGAACATGTGACAGATACCATTTAAGTAAAAGTTAAACATTACGGGTTTGTTAATACTCAACGAACCAATAGGATGCATTTTAAATAGAATTGAAATAGAGTAGAAAATAGGGAATGATCTGCCATGGGAGACACAGAACGTACTACAGACCAACTAAGGCAACAGGGCACGAACATGTTAAAATGTGCTTGCATCAAAAGTAATACCAGAAAAAAAACTAACTTAAAAATTTATGTTTTGGGAAAAAACATTAATTCAATTGTGCAACTGTTCCTCCAAATAGTAGTACTCTTTTTCAGCTCAAAAACATTTTCAGCCTTCCTGCTCTTTTTAGAAAAAACACTCTATCGTTCTTTAATGACCAGTACTTCAAATTCTCTAGTCATTGACGTAGCATGTCTCTGACGAAGAAACGTCTGTTTCTGAAACAGTCAGAAACAGATCGCCTAATAGGAAACACAGGGTTTTAGTGAGATGACACATAACAGTGGCATATTGTAAAGGTACAGACTACCATTTATGAATCTCCAATTAGCCAGTTCTGCATTAGCTCTCTGAAACGATTTAGGAAAAAGATGTACATACGTGTGTGCCCTTTATGCTTTGTGTTTGCCTTTAATTATTGGAAGCCCACACTATTCTGTATGATATCCTGCCTACTGCTTAATTTTGACAAAGGTATTGGTTATAATGATAAATTGACGAAGCCCTATTGAGTTTCTTCCTTTTAGCTTAAAATAAATTCAGTTATATTTTATTGAAATCTAATAACTTTAAAATTGGACAGTCTTATAAATTATAACTCAATTCCACATTTTAAAAATTAACACAATGAGGCACAAAGAGGTTTAAAAATTTACATAAAGTCATATAACAGCATTATTAGCAATAGAATCCAAGTCTTCTAATTTGTAGTTCACTGCAATTTTCACCAACCAATACTGTTTCTTCTCTTTAGAAAACTAAGAGGAAAATGTGAATTCTATCAACTTTGGGGCATACAAATATGCTTTTAAGATAATTCTTTGAAACAAGCAACAAAAAACAGAACAGGGCAATACATTTTCTTAGTGCAGAACTAAAAGGAAAAAGTTCATTCTAGATTTTATCACCTTTACTAATATTTATTCTGAATTTGAAGAAGTATTTGTAAAGGAACAACACAAATGAGATACCACTGCCTCATCTCATGATAAAAAAAGAAAGGTAATATCCAGAGTCGGTAAGAATGTGATGAAATAGGCATGGCCATAGGAAGCATAAATTGGTACAAACTTTTCTGAATGGCAATTTCACAATAAGGATCAAATGTCTTAAAGGGTGTTTGCTTTTGACTTGTCTGTTCTACTTGGAGGAAGTTACCTGTAAAGATTTAGCTATGGGGATGTTCATCAGAGCACTGCTTGCAATAGCAACAACAACAAATTAGAAACATTACAAATGTTCAACAATTGGAAACTGGTTACAGAAATGATGGTACTTGGAAATTCACGTAATGGAGTACCTTACAGCCCTTAACAATAATATTACAGAAGTTGTAAAATATTCATGATATTTTACATGAGAAAAGAAGACTATGTTCATTTGAGCTTGTTTATAAAAATATATAGGACTTAGGTTGAAAGAAAAAATTTAAAGAAATTTTAAAAAAATCCTTCCAGGTATAAGATGCAGATTTGTTCCTTCTTGCCTTGGCTACTGTAGCATGAGGGAGGATACGATGCCTGCAGCTAATGCAGTCATCTTTTGACTATTAAGTCAAAATTCTAAGAATGGCAGTGGAAAGATGGAATGTACTTGATAACATTCTTGAGCTTCTGAACCAACCTTGAACTCTCTATCTCTGATCTTCCTGGTTTGTGGGATAACAGATTTCTTAAAATTGAAAAACAATCCTCCATAATACTGAATAAAGCCAGTTGACTTTAAGGATCATGAATACGCTTTTTAAACATAGAGTTAAGATACTCTAAATCCACCTTATGTTGTTTTAAAAAAGAAATCGTGAAAACAGCTAAATATTTAATATCAACCAGGATATTTAACACCAACGGAAATTAATATGGGATTCCAAATTCATCTACAGGCAACTTTAGGATACCTATAGAGTTTTTAAAAGTACTTTGCATAGCATTTCCCTCTGAGACCAAATTTAGCTGCAGTAACCTGAGAATGGGCTTACCCTCAGTTTTCTTTGGGTCATGGCTGTTTCTAGAGCCATTTCTCTTAAGGGATCCCTGGTGATGTCAAGCATGGAAGCTTTGATTGTGTCTCCTGGATACAGGCTCAACCGAGACTGTCTAAGGGCCATCCTGGCTTGTAGCTGCATCATTTCTTCTTCTTGCCGTTTTAGCATGATCTCTTGATTAATTAAGTTGCCTTCAAGGGATGTTTCATATTGTCTACTAAACAGAAAAGAAGAGAAAACTAAGTAATTGGAAGAAAACAATTATTTTAAGTCTAATCAAGAAAATACCATGTGAAGTCAAGTATTAAGAATTTAAACCACTTAATTTTTCCACCTCAGGAGAACCCTTGCAGTCACGTTTCAGTCTTACTTTTAATATGACAGCCTGCTGTCCCATTTCACTGGTTGGATCTATCCTCCACCCCTTCTCTGAACTTCCCAGCATCCTCTGAAAACTACTTCCCCCACAGTTCTCTCAGATAAGGGCTGTTTTATTCTTATGGTTCTGTACCACTGAGCCTGGAGATGGGGGTAGAGATTCCCCTTAATTCTTATTTCAGCTTCTAGACCACTGTTGACCCCTCAACCAATAGTCCCCAGCTTTCCTTGAAGTACATGCTATGAAACTTTGCTTTAGATGTAATATCCTATTGGTTGATGCCCCCTTATTCATTAAAGATTTAAGTGCCTGACTCAGTCTTTTTTTCCATCACAACTCCTGTCATCATTCATGGTGATGTTACACAGACTGAGGAGTCCTCCAATACCCTGCCTCCTCCACTGCAGCCAGCAATCTACTCCCAGGGTCATCATGGCCATTAACAATAATGGCACTGCCTCTGAAATCCCCTATTTCTATCACCCAGTACCCTCTCTATAGCTCCTTATTTTTTCTAGCTCACTTCCTCTAATATCCTTCTTCAAATAATTCATGGACTCTATCAGGATTTTTTTTTTTTGCTGAGGAAGATTGGCCCTAAGCTAACATCTGTGACAATCTTCCTCTATTTTTTTTTTTTTTTTTCAGTATGTGGGTTGCCAGCACAGCATGGCTACCAACTGAGTGGTATAGGTCTGCGCTTGGGAACTGAACCCAGGCCTCCAAAGCAAAGCATGCTGAACTTAACCATTAGGCCACTGGAGTTGGCCCCCTCTATCAGGAATTTTAATCCATTGACTCCCCACTTCCTCTCTGGCTATTATCCCTCTCTTGCTCTTATATTAATTAAATTCTAAAGCCCACTATTAAAATTACTCTTCTGCATACAACCTCAACTCTCATGAAACTGCAGAACCATGCTGACTGATCTCACCAGGCTCTCGGTACTGCCTGGCGACTCATTTTCTTAGAGAACTACTTTCTATCTTCCTTCTCCTTTCTTTTCAAAGCTCCAATACTCTCTGCCTCTTTCTCTCTCAACTGATGACTTTTCCAGAGTCCTCTTGGTGAAATAAGGTGCAATCAGGAAATAACTTCCTCAACTGTCTACCACCAAACTTTGCAAATCTACGCCCATATGGTCTGCCTTCTCTTCTGTTACAATGGATGGATCTCCTGCACAGTTATGTAGGCCCCAAACCTCTACTGGGCATGGGATTCCACCCCTCTTTCCTACTCAAAGACTTTGCTCCTTCAATTATCTTCTCCCATGCATCAATAATCTCAGACACTAGGTTATTCTCACTAACATACAAACATGCTGTACTATCTTCTACTCAGAACAAGAAATTCTCCTTCAGTTCCAAAGCCCCTTTTAGACTCTCCCATTTTTCTTTTAGAGTAAATCTCTTAAAATTGTCATTTAAATTTTATTTCCACTTCATCTCCCACTCTCTCTTGGACTCAGACCAATAGTTTTAGTTGCTACCATTCCACCAAAACTGGTCACAAAAACGACCAACCTCTATGTTATCAAAGCCAAAGGATAATTCTCAATTTTCATTTTACCTGAGCTCTAAGCATCATATGATATAGTTGCTCAATCCTTCCTCTTCTTGAAAATTTGACTTCTGGGAAACCATGCTCTTTTTATTTTCCTTCTATTTCACTTGCTCCTCCTTCTTAGTCTCTTTTGCTGGATCTTCCTTCATTTTTAATCTCTTAATGTTAGACTACAACAGTGCTCACCAGACCTCCAGATTTTTCTAGTCTCCACATACACTCCATACCTACATGATCTCATTTAGTCACATGGACTTAAGTACTTATATATTCCTCTAACTCCCGCCTCTCTCCCCTGAATTCTAATTCTATTCACCTGCCTAGGTGGATGTTCCACTTGGATGTTAATGTGCATCTTTAGCGTAACATGTCTAAAACCAAATTAGTGGCACTTTTTCTCCACATCCAATCTTCTCTCAATCATTCACCAGTTGCTTAGGACACAACCTGGAGTCATTCTTGATTCTTCTTTTTTGCAAATCCCACATCCAATCAAGCAGCAAATCCTGAAGGCACAATCTTGAAGCTATCTATATCCGACTCTTCTCTATCACTAACAACCTAGTAGTCTGTACTGTATCCCCCTCAAATGGAGTACTGTAATTGCCTCCTAACTGCTCTTTATTCCTGAAATCTGTTCTTCACAGAGTAATACCATTAAAACGTAAATTAGATCATGGCTCCCTATGCTTTCAACCACCCAATGTCTTCCCATTGTACTTAGAATAATACCGAAAGTGCTCACCTTAGCTTCTGAGCTCTGACGTGATTTTGGTCTGGCTAACATCCACTCTGCCCTTTGCCCATTCTGCTGCACCCACGCTGCCCTTCCTGCTATTTATCTAACTTACAACACATCTTCCATACCTCAAGGCCTCTGCTGTTGCTGTTCCTTTTGTCTGGAACATTCTTCTTCCTAATACTTGCACGATTCACCCCCTCCCTCATTCAAATAGTTTTCTGTTCAAATGTCCTCCTTTGGGAGAAGCCTCCTCTGATCACCCTACCCATGTAAAATAGAACTTGGGCATCAGACCCCTGCCCTCTATCCTTTTAGCCTGATTTATTTTTCTTCAAAGCACCATCATATGTGATGGTGCATCATTTAGTTGTTTTTTTAATGGTTTATTGGCTACCTCTTTGCCCTAGAAAGGCCCTTGAAAGACCTTTTTTGTCTTGTTCATGACTCTGATCTCTAGTACCTAGTACTTGGGTAGCTCATGTACCCAGTACATGGTAAGTGCTCAATAATTATTTGTTGAGCAAATAATTGAATATAATTTTACGGCTCGTTTCACTTAATGGGGGTCAAGGAAAATAACAAGAATTTGAATCTATCCATTTTAACTCATACCTGTTATTTTCATCAAATATATTAGCTTTCTTACTCAAATTATTTTATACCAGAGCTACAAACAGGTAGCAAAAATGACTTATGTATCATTTTAGCTCTCCCAATGCAATATCTGGTAGAAGGGTCTATAAAGACTGAAAATTCTGAGAGGAAAAAAACCAAAGATAAAACAAATAAATAAACAAAAAAAAATCAGAAAATCTGGATCATTTAGGAATGAATATACAGGTTGAGTCACAAAACAAAGGTTATCTATCAAGTGGACAGGAACAGAAGCAGTGGGAATTGTACTATGTATAAACTGTTCTTCAAAAGTTAACACAGAAAAAAGCTTAGAGATGCCCTTTGGAAAACAGCTTTGAATATCCCTTTTGATCACTGAAAGACACTTTTGATAGCTCAGAATCCAAAAATTACTCATTCTGCTGCATCTGACTCATAATTTCCTGTTAATGCCCCCACCCCCTATGATACAAATCAATAGCACCGTCTGGATCTGTCTTTCCATTTCATTCTAACTAAAGGGAGTGGAAACTTTTATAAAGCTTGCAACATGTCTAAATACAGCACTATTCATAGATCTCACAAATATGTGACCTAAAGAACAAAACAGGATCTCCTGACTGTGCACCAGCATGTTAAGGATATTATCAGAAACCTTTGTACACATTCAGAAAATTCTGTACTTGAATAAGGAAATTAGAGAGTACTTTAGTTCATGTGTTTTTCTGCGGGCAGAAAAAGGAGATAGGACTAGTCTAAAAAGAAGTAGAGTTTAGCATCTTACATTAAATATAACATATTCTCAGACTTAACAACCTATTTCTCCTTGAAATATTTTTCTTTCACCTATACCTTTATCTAACTCAGATGCTATGAACACCACACTGGGTTTTTCCCCTCTTAAAGTATGAAAGATAGTTTATCACTAAAACATGATTTGATCAGTTAAGGTGGCCTTAATGTTTCCTAAAATAAAACCTGGAAACAGTCAAAACTAAGATTTTTTTTTGATTGACTATAATCAATCAATTTTTAACACATAATCCCAGTAATTCTTCCAGTTGTTATCTCTACTCTTGCTTTTGATCAAGCTAAAAGGGCATCATATTAACTATTTATAAGTTTTTTCCAAATTACAAAGTACATAAAGAAGAGTGACTTCTTCAATTAAACATGGAGCTTAGTGTAATTCAGTATTTGCTTCTTATTGCTGTTGGTTCCCAAATATTTTTAAGAAAACCGTGTAATATCAAGCATTGATCTGTCTTTGTCACTCACCTCTTTGTTCAAAATTACCAAAATGGGGTCATCACAATTACTATTACTACAGTGGGGTCATAGTAATATAAAATGCTGCTATGCAAATATAACATCGCTTTAGGTAAATGAATACTTATTAGAGCTTTCCTCAAATAAAAAAAAAGTATCACGGACTATTTTAAAAGCCACAAGAAAGAAGAGAAAAAGACATAAATTTAATACAACTTGGAACATTAAGGAATAATTTTAGTGCAATGTATTTAATTACTTGGAGTTTAAACTCTGGATAAATTGTTAGCTTTAATCACATGGTTAGGGTTACCTGGTCTATTAATAGTTTACAGGTGTGAAATGGTGTCTTCCAAAATTAATTAGCTAAGGGGAAAGCTTTTATTAATTTTCAAATGCTTCTTTTGTATATGGCGGCACTTGAATTAGTTGAACTGAGATATCAAATTTAAAAGGATTCCCATAGTTTGTGAGTAAAATCTGAAACAACCTCTGGTTCTCTGATTTCACATTACAAATTTCAAATTATTGCTTAACACTAACAACATGCTTTTGTTCATGGAAGGGATCTGTGCACACATGAAAAGGATACATATCAACATATTCACTACTGATTTGACACTTTTCAGTTTAAACAAAGTAAACCAATACCCAGCTATAATACCACCACCCTAAGCCCAGCACAAGAATAATATCTAACACCTTCTAAGAAAGCTGAATATTTCAGTTGGAAACTCAACTCTAAATAGGCCAAACTGGGCTTTAAAAAACACACAAGATAACCTCTTTTAAGCCAGCAATGATGAAGTGAATAATTAACTTTTTAGATAATAGGTTACTCAGTAGTAACCTACTCATTACTCATTCAACAAATAATACTGAAAGCCTGCTAGTTGAGTCTGTTCAACCTTTCAAAAGAGGTACCATCCTCTTAGAAATGTAAGGTTTTCTATCGTTTCACAGATGTTCAATGCCATGCCTTCAGAACTTCCTGTTAATGTTATTTTATATTCATATTAACAATTTAAAAAATCAAGCACAAACCATAACCAATCAGAGCCAATTCCAATTTTAAAAGAGTCCAATAACTCAAACTACAATGTCTTTCAATTAATTGAATGAATTTGTGAGAACTTAAAGAGGAAAGAAAGGAAAAGGAAAATGGAGAAAATAGAAGAGGATAATTTTTAAAAATTCTCCTTGATTTGAATAAACAACCCCAACCCCCTACCCCCGTCACTGGAAATGTATTATTACTATTTTTTCCTATCACATACCTCGGTCTCTGTGACTGGCCTTGACTGGGGGTTTCATCCACCCCTGGGAGACCAGTGTTGGATTCAAACCGCTTTGAAGCTTCACTTTTTCTCACTAATTGTGAATGAAAAAGGAATAGCACGGGTGATAAATATGTGAAGTAATCTTACTTAAAAACTCAAGCATTTAGCAGACTTATAAGATAATTCTTACAAATCATATTCATACAGCCAAATTAATGACATAATATCAGTAAACTCTTTACAGGTAAGTCATGTTATTTTTAAAGACAATGAATTATTTCCTCTATTAGAAAACTGACTACATTGTTGTTTGATGAAACTGCTATTAAGCTTTTATAATACTGTTAAAATGAGTAACTGGCAGGTTTTTATGATTTTTTAAATTTTATATAGAATTATTCTTTTGACACTGCTACTGAAAAAGAAGAACAATCATGGTTTCTTAAAAACACTTTGCTTGTTCAGATGTTTCTCACCTTGTCTGACATCTGATTCGGAGGAAATAATAGATGGACTTTCACTGGAGGTACTGAAGATATCACTGTGGTAAGTTTTGTATCTTCGAATTGGTTCTAAAAGGATTAAAACAAAAATATTAGAGGGCAAACTCATTACCTGTTCCACACGAATCAAATAAAATATTATTTTACTCTTGTGAGACCAGAACATTTTATATACTGCTTTAATTTCACCAACTGCTGGATGGCACGCAAACAACGTGACTCCCATGGCGAGGCGTGTGGTGTACTGGTTAAGAGCCTGGACTCTGATGCCAGATTGCCTGGGTTTGAATGTCAGCTCCACTACTTGCTACGTGTGTGACCTCAGGAAGGGAATTTAACCTTCCTGTGACTCATCTCCTTCAGGTCAAAGGGATATAATAATAGTGCACCCCTCATACGCTTGTTGTGAGCATCAATGAATTCATGTCTGCAAAGCTCCTAAAGCAGAGTGGATGCTACATAAACATCATCATTAACAAGCAGTCTTTGAATGCTTACTATGTGTAATTCTGTGTTAGGTGCTATAAGGGATAGAAAAACCAAAGATACAGTCCCAAGCTCAAAATAATTTAAAATGTAGAAATACAAAATACTTAAGACAGGATGTTTAGTTCCACCAGAATGAGATGAACAAGCACGGGGGGATGGGGTGTGACTGTGTAGGGTTGCACAGTGTGTGCCCTGTACAAGGGGACAGGGCCTCCCCAAAACTAAATTCTACCCTCTAAATGTTTCTGGCTCGTCCGCTCTTCTTCATACTCAGGATCACAATCATAGATCACTGTTCATCTCACACCTGGAATACTTCATGTGTCCCAGATCCCCCTTTCTGCAGTCTTGCTCGTCTTATTATAACTCACATTAGAGAGAGTGAACTTTCCAGAAACAAAAATCTGAGCATATTGCTATATTTCTTAAACTTTTTCAAACTACAGGCTTCAAGATACAGTTTAAAAACTCCTTGCCTTGGTATTCAAAGCCTTTCACAACCTGGTCCCCAACTACATTCATAGCAGTGGCTCTTCATTTTATGAAATCATAGCTTCACTTGTTGGAATAAGATGAAGAGTATAGACCTCTCTCCTCCCTCTCCCCAAACATACATATATGCAAACATGTGAACACAACTTTAAAAACTCAATCCAGGTAAAATCCTTTTTCCATGGCCTCATTGCCATCACTTCCCCAGACAAATTCTGTACTCATGTTACTGAATTTGCAGACAACCAAAAGCATACACACTTTTAGGTTCCTTCCTGAAACACACTCTCTGTTAGGAATGCTGTTTCCCGTCCATCCCCTTTTCTTTACCTGAATACTTTTTCTTTTTCCTTTAAGAGAAGCCTCACTTTCTACACAAAAGCCTTCACGAACACCTCAAGGCTGTTGGACATTGCTTCTCTTACTTTATTATTGCCTTATGCACAACTAACTGCGACTCGTCCGCTGCCTAATAGTTCCTCCTCTGTTTGTTTCTTCTACCTAAATTATAAACTCTCTGACAAAAAGGATTTTGCCTTTTTCAGATGTATCTCTACTATCTAGCAAGTGTCTGGTGCATAGCAAGCACAAAATAAATATTTTCTGAGTGACTATGAATGAATGGATGAACGAACAGATGAATGGGAGTATTATGCAAAGTCACAGATGACCTCTAAGAGGACCATTTCCATTGTACAGACAGGTCAGAGGCCATATCAGGAAGGGCTGAAAAAGGACTAGCTGGTAATAAATTGAGAAAATGAGCATACACTATTCTTTCAAGTTTGAGGGTTTGAGAAAGGAAAAAGATTTAAAAAAAATAGACAATGAGTTATCAGGGTCTTTTTGGCAAAGTGGAGGGTCTGAGCAGGATTTTAGGTAGAGGATAATAAGCCTGTAGATTGGAGGAGACTGAAGTTGCAAATGACAATGGGGAAAATTGATGGAAAAATGTGCTGAAGGAAATACGCGGAGATGAAAAACACCCCAACACATATGTGATGGTTAGTTTGGCAAGGAGGAAGAACCTTTTCTTCCTAAGAGAAAGAAATGATGGACAAAGAAAATGGTGAAAATACAGAGGGAATCCCAAGATACTCATATAAGAAATCTGCCTTACTCCTAGCACTTTAAAAAAGTGAATCACTTCTGGGGAGCCAGTTTGGCTGGGATCTTGAGAAGAATAAAGAAATTCTGCTGTAACAATGTGATGAGTCAGCAAAAACCACATGAAAGCTTTTATGTGGCCATGATAGTTTAGACTAGGCTAGAATGCATACATTTTATTGGAATAAATCAGAATTGATTTGTAGCTTTTTCTTGGCACTAGAGAAAGTAGATCATGGGAAATACCTAGAACTGAAGAGTGATATGGGATACATGGCAGCAGATAGTAAGGTACATGAGGGATTCCTTCTCACTAGTTTGCAAACTTGAGGACCCAGACTTCAGAAAACAAATTATTCCTTGTATTAGAAGGTGTTCACTAGAGATTGTTAAAAGAAAAAGAGAGGAATGCATGAATAAAATCGTTAAATAGCACCACAGGAACCAGGCTGTAGAACCAGGATGGAGATTATGGGCTGCTAGAATCACAAGGTCATGCTGAGACAAAGGACAGGAGTCATGCTGAGACAAAACTTTAAATAAATGAGAGGAGCAGAAGGATAAATGAGCGGCCAAGGACTTGATGGAGAGCAAGCTGTGCATTGTTCTTATGACAATGCTCACCTGGAGAAGTAGGCATAATTTAAGGAGACTCCTACTTTGTCCAGCTTTGTATACAGTGAACATGAGTATCAAACAATACTATAATTAATGGAAAGAGTTTTGGAATTAAAAATCCAAGTATTTACCAGTGCTTCTTAAAAATGATTCCATTCTACCACAAGGAAGTCTCATGGTAAAATAAATAACTTTTAAAAAATTCCTCTGGTTTAAGATGAATGTGATTTGAAAAGATGGTAGAAGACTTCAAACAATAGTTTTATCTAACACTATTTAAATTTAATGAACATAGTTAAATGGTTACTTAAGAAGAACTGCTATTTGCAAGAGCACTGAAGAACTTTCTTTTTTATTGTTACAGCATGCCCATGCTAAATTTTTGTGGGCTTTTCCCAAGGAAACATGACCAAATTACAAACTCGGCATTGCAATGTACAAGACAGCGAAACCACCAAGGCCAAGGAGAGGACCTAAATTTATAGAGGCAATGAGGTTTTTTACCTTACAAAGAAAAGTAGGAAGTCACAATAAATCTACTCAGCAGACAGAGCAGAGAACTTCAGTCACTTGGATATTATGCCATGCAATAACAATTTTATGTCCCATATTAAATAAATTTACTGTTTCATAACTATTTCTGCCAACTGGCTGTAAGATAGGACATAAATTTGAATTTCCATTCTTTGGTGGTGCTTTATAATTGTTCTTATATTATTTCACGTGTCCACATTCCCTCTTTCTTGCTAGCCTATGTTTTGTTTCCTTTTTCTTCAGTTTACTCTGACACCAGTAAACTTTTTTCGATTCTTGGGTTCCTTCTGCAAGACAACTTAATGTAACTTTGACAAACCTCTCTGAAAAATATAACAATAAATCATCTCCCCTTGATGAACTATTGGTCTGTAAATGTTCTCAGGACCACACCTCGGGGGAGGGAGGGCACTGCCTTATGACACTTGACCGGTTTATAGTAACAGGGCACTAGCCCTCCAGAGACAAGGACTGGATGACTGGCTTGGCAGGACTGTTAGGGGGTAGGAGGACTTTTTTCCTTCTAAGACTGGGGTAGGAGTGGAGTATCTAAGTTAATTAAAGTGGTAGGAATCTTTTCTGTGAGCTTGTTGTAGTCTGGAAGGTATCTTTTAAAACGTCGTTAGCCATGTTCCTTTCATGTAAGGACATGGTGGATATAACCAGATTAAAGTTCTTAGGCAATATTTACTACTCAGTCATGCTTCTAAGAAGGTTATAATCAGATTAAAGTTCTCAGTCAAAATTTACGACTCAGTCATGCTTACAACAAAGGTTAGCCCTGTGAAGTATGAGCTTCCCATTTCTGAATTAAATAATAAATTTAACTGTTTCAGGAATTATTATAAAATTTCACGTCCTTTACCAAGAGCATCTCGCATTCGTGTACAGGGAGAGGCACAGTTTCCATGCTTACAGACCACTTGGGCAGGAACATTTCTTGGCTTTCTGAGATGACCTACATAAAGGCATCCAGTAGACACTAAGTGGACAGACAGCAGTTTTCTTCCTCTGCTCTGGTCTGCAGAAGAAGGGTAATCGATAATCTTCCATGAGGTGTCCTAATACTATTAACAACTTCTCTTTTTGGAGGATCCAGACACCACAAATATGTTTTCTATCTATATTTGACTGTATAATCCCAGCACTTTAGATTTGATCCAGATTCCAGGGATGTGCTATTAATTGGGTGATTAAAAAAAAGAAAAAAACAACTTTATATTATGAAAACTTCTAAACAGACACAAAAACAGAGAGCACAAGTCCTCATGTACCCATCTCCCAGTATCAACAAAACCTAGCGATTGTTATTTTACATAGAAAGTGTCAGACCATTTTTTTAAAACAAGGAGATGCTCTAAGTATTTATAGAATATTGCAAAGTTTTCTGAATGCCAAAATTCTTGAATCATGCACAAGGAAGCTCTTAAGAATATTCAAATAGACATTTTATAAAATGCACATGTGGCCACTTTCACTGCAATGTTAAAACTGTAATAGCAAAATTTTAAGCTCTCACCATTACAATTGCAGAACTGAATTTATTTGCCTTTTGTAAAATAAAATTAAACTCAATATCTAATTTGTTAGTCTGCAGATTTATTTTCTCAGCTGGTAAACATTTAAATGAAGCCTACATTGTACAAATCAGTGTACTAGGGTCCATTTAGAGTCATGATTATTTCTCATTTCACCAGACAATTTCCTTCTCTTTGACTTGCTCTGAGTACTTAGTTTTCAGATGTGGAAAATGAAGTCTGAAGATAGACTTTTGTGTTAGAAATAATAATGAATGCAAAAGAACAAACAGGGGAGTAAAATCAGCCTTGGACACATGTCACCAAAAAGAAGCACCAAATTGGGTGTGTGAATATATGCACATAGACACATAAAACACGCAGAAATATCTTCTCTCCAAAAAACATTTTGTGGAATAGTGATGAGAGGATGAGAAGAATACGGACTACAGAAGAATGACTTAAAGAATTAACATTTGGAAAGAAGTCCAGTTATAGAGATTCTGTAATCACATATACTCTGACAATTGAAGATATCTTTTAATTTCCAGCACTACTTTACCATAATTAAGAGTATACTATTTTTCATCAGAATACAAGGTACAAAGACCTGACAAATATTTTATTATCCTTTAACTGTAATCTAATCCTCTATACAAAATTCACCCCAACTCTAATACCACATTGACTCCACTTATAAAGTGACAATAAAAAGCAACTTTTCAACAGGCTAAAGTATTTTGTCATATGTTCCTGACATGTAAGTGTCATAATTTCCACCACCACTTAACACAGTTAACACTTCAAACATACAAAGTTGTGGCATGTGATCATGAACACTACACTTTTAATGTTTAGGAGATTATGAAGATTTGCATCATTTCTGAGCTTACATGAAGCTATTTCAGATGAAATGTTCAAATCTACAATCTTCACATTAAAATGAATCTAAGCCAGCACAAACTAGTCTAAAAACACCATTTACAAGTGACACATATTCAAGCTCAGACAAGTAACAAGCAGAAAATGAGACTCGCCAATTGCAACATCAGGAATTAATAACCACTTTCACCTTGCCATTTCTTTACCTTTAATTCACGACTCGAATTACAGATACAAGTTTCAAAGAGAAATGCACTAAAATGACTGGTTTTGCAGCTCAGAACTATAAAAAAAAATTTTAAACCCTACATTTTTAAGGTGACGAGCCCTAACAAATGACATATTTCACTTTTCAAATAAAGCTGAGAAACCAAGTAGTAACATTATGTACTCATATATGAAGTGCTTTTCTCTACGCTTTCTTTTCGGGGGATTAATTTCTAGAGATGAGAGATTGTATCTTTTATGTGTTCACTAGAGTCCACTGGTATTCTATATTACACCATGGTGCCGGATATATGAATTGAATATATTCTGAAATCTCTCAAAAGCTAGACACGATCAATGAAATTTTTAACCAGGAGGAACAGAACTCATGTAAGTGTGAATATATATATAAATGAGGAAAGATATATAGAGAAATGCTAAATTACTTTATAGATATAAAATTGGTACAGAGTAAGAATGGCAAAAAGAACGAACAGTCTCTAAATTCCTGCAAGGGGGTCTTCTGTAGCCACAAACCTGGGCCATGACTCGCATCTGGGCTGGCTGTACCACTCCTTCAGCATCCTCCAGGACCCTCCATTGTTACGACTTCACTGCCACCTCTAAAACTTTCAAACAGTACAGAGTTCTAAAGAAAACTGACTGCATTTGCTGTTGGTAAATCAGGCTACGGCTGACAAGTATGTGATTTTCTCTTAGAGTTGGACAAAACAGAGGAGAAGTAGGTGGGATTTCTCCTCACTATATGTATAATTCATCAGAGACTAGTGTTGTATCCAATATCCGAAATAGCACCACTAAATATATTAAAATTCTTTAATAGCCACACTGCAAACTCAGGTTGGATTAACAAGCACTTATTGAGTATCTATTATATGTGAGGTGTAGTGATAGATGCTAAAGATACAGCTATGAATTAGACCAGGCAAAATTTATGATTCTATAGGAGGAGAAGCAAGCTCCTCAAAACAAATAATTTCAACAAAAAACATAGGCCATCACCCTAAACTGGGAAGATGAGAGGGCAAGTTTTGAGTCTGAAGGCAGGAAGCTATAAGAATAAAGGCGTGGAAATATGAAATGGCCTATCTGGTGGGAGGAAAGAGGAAGAAATAGAGGAATCGGGGCGGGGGGTAGAGAATATGTACATGGTGTTGAAGTGAGGCATGAAATGGGAAATGTTAAGGGATGAGACTGGGAATACAATCATGGAGAGCCTTTTTAACCATGATCTAAGGAGCTAGAATTTTATCCTGCTTAGATGATGGAAAGTTATTAAATGGCTGAAGGCAGAGAAGAAATGTATTCAGATTTGCACGGCAGGGAAATGGAGGATAAACTAGAGCCGAGAGATCAATTTAGAAAGCTATTTCTATAGCCCATGAGCAACAGAGAAATGAGAGAACGGGACAGAATGAAAAAATATTTTGGAGGTTAAAATTGCTGGGTCTTAAAAATTGCGATGACATCTATTGCTAAAAAGATACATTTTAAATCCTTCTTAAAACATATCAAAATCCATGCTGTTCAGAAGATGTCTATGTCAAAACTAAACAAGGTCTATGTTAACTATGTGTGAGTTAGATTTAAATGAGGTCCCTAATTTCTGATAAAGTAGCCTATAATTTCTGTGGACTACAAAATCAGTATTATGTTATTATGAATA
>NC_060269.1:87014569-87166867 GCF_021613505.1 Equus quagga
CTATAATTTCTGTGGACTACAAAATCAGTATTATGTTATTATGAATATAGACGCTGGAAAATTTGTATTGGTTTCATGTTTAACTTTCCTTAGTGTTTAAAAATGCAATTTTGGGCCAGCCATGGTGGCCTAGTGGTTAAGTTCAGCACACTCTGCTTCAGCAGCCAGGGTTTGGTTCCCGGTTGCAGACCTACACCGCTCTGCTGGCAGCCATGATGTGCTGGCAGCCTACCTACTAAAAAACAGAGGAAGATTGGCACAGATGTTAGCTCAGGGTGAATCGTCATCAGCAAAAAAAAAAAAAAAAAAAAAAAACCCAATTTCACTTTTTCCACTTGGATATCTCAAAAGAAGTAAACATTCATTCTCAGCTGTATTTAAACTATAGAACAACTTATTGCACACCTCTTCTCAAATGCTTCTCAAACCAAACTTCAATTGAATATTGATATTTTATGTGGACTAACTTTACACGAGAATGGTCTGAAGCTGCCCTAATCTAACATGGTGGCCAGTAGCCACATGTAGCTAGGGAAATTTAAATAAAATATTCAGTCCCTCAGTTACACCCGCCACAATGCAAGTGCTCCATAGTCACATGTGACTTGTAACTACTGAGTTGGACTTTGTAGATACAGAAAATTTCCTCCACTGAAGAAGTTCTACTGGACAATGCTGATCTAAAATACAAATCTCTTTAAAATTCAGCCCTGGAAATATAGTAGGCACTTGATTCTTTTCGGCGACTAAGATGTTGAAGCCATCTATAATAATGCACTCTTCAGAAATATAAAATATATTTGCATGGTAGTATAATAATTAAGTTATTAACTCCTGAAATACAAGTGATATTTGACCAATATCACATAAAATCCCTTCTTATATAAGTGCAAGAGAAAGTGAATATTAAAATTATTCATTTTAGTTCATAGACTAATCCAAATAACAAGTGAATTTTATATATATACACATATACATGTGTATTTTTTTTGCTATTCAAAGAGAAATAAGGTGAAAAATAAAAACTGAATAGTTCCATAGGTGGTAGTTAACACACAGACAAAGAGAACTGATTGGTGGTTACCAGGGGAAAGGGGGGAGTGGGGGGAGGGCACTAGGGGTGAAGTGGTGTACCTACAACACGACTAATAATGATGTACAACTGTAATTTCACAAGGTTGTTAACTATCATAATCTTAATAAAAAAAAAAAACTGAATAGTTCATCTTTACCAGTTTTGGATTTTAGAAGAGAGACAAGTTTTGAAAATAATTCCTCTCTCCATAAAATGTTACTAGAAAGTATCCTACACGATGAACTATAACATTTATGAGTCCATCCCCTTGCTTTTCTGAAATCTAACTATAAAAATGTATGAACTTTCAAATTCAATCTTCTCATGGAAATGAAACACTAAGGTGCCTCAATAATGAGAACTGGCTCACATACTTGAGTGTTTACATATTCTAGTTGCACAACACAGAGTTCAAGCTGTATTCACAGGCCTGTCACAGAACAGCAAAACTAGGCTAGACAGAAGCCACAGCATTGAAAGAACGGAAACAATATTTAATTTTGATACAAAGGAGATTGACTTAAAACTTCTTAAATAAGTAATATTTAACCATAGTCACTTTTGTAGGATTTACTCATATCTGTTCTTCATACTTTCTCTCCTAGTATTATACAGAATGCAGAGGAGTTTTAACTGTTGGAAACAAAATGCTATTCATGGTCCCACCCAGGGCGTGGAGTGCTGTTCACACGATACTCACAGTACTGCTTCCAAGTCAATTTCTCATAATTAGGAATGTGCTGCCAACCCACAGAGCAATGGACAGTGAGTGTGTGATAATTGCATCACAAGAGAGATGGCGACAGATACTCCAATTAGAAAACAGACAATTTCTCAGATCTTGAGATGGAGCAGGGAGAGGTGGAAAAGAAAATACTGGGAACAAGGAAGAAAGAAAAAGAGAAGAATAAGACAGTCCTATGCTGAGGTGAAACAAAGTAAAATGAAAAGAATAAAACAAAAAGAGAGTGACATCAAATTTTAAAGCTAGTTTCTATGAGAGAAATCTGTTAGGTGTCTTCCCACCCCTTCCCAACTCCTTTATGTACATAGAGAACTATTTGAAAGGTTAAGCGTTAACTTAATAATCATAGTAATAATCTTATAATTTTAAAACTTCAACTACAATTTGTTTCTTGGGAATCTTTTTTGTTCCTAATTTTCTTATTTTGTTCCCAAAGAAATCAGAGCACTCAATGCCAACCACTGCTTTTTGATAGTTTTTACTCCGTTATCTCGTCAGCCACAGGATAACCATCTCACAGATGTAATGGTGGCAAAGCCCCATCAAAACACTATTTATCACAATAAAGCCCGCGGCACGATGGAGCTCCCTCCATTTAAACCTCCATCCAGTGTGGTTTACTGCAGAAAGAACCAAAAGTGCCTCATTTTGAGCCTTTCTTTCATTATACTATCTTGTTTTACTGTATTAAAAATTATATAATTTTATTAGGAAGAGACTCAACTCAGGCAGTTAGCTAGGCAGTTAGTTGAACATCCAACTTCCCAGGCAGTGATAAAGTTTTCTCAACAATATATCTGAAATGTATCTTGTCCTTGCTGGAAATGAGAATGGTAGAGTGGAAAAAGTCTTATTCTGGAGCTCAAGAGACCTAGATTCTAAATACAGCTCTATTATGAATTATCAATTACGTGTCTCCTTCGGCAAACTATTCTGGACCTCTGAAAATGAGATGTTTGGTTTAAATGGTATCCAGATTCCTCCCAGTACCAAACTCCACGATTTTAAGGGCTGTCTGGTTCTCCCCTGTGCTGGCTGACTGGTTGATGGCATCAGCTGGAGGAAATGCTGTGGAGGTAATTTAGGTAAAGGCTCCCTTCAAGGATGGGGCCTAGGCTAAGGAAAAAGTTATATATCTGAGGCTAAAGAAGACAACTGTCTTTCCTATTACTAGTTCAATGAGCCTCCTTGTATGCCCAAAAGGACAAACTGAAATGTAGCAATTTCTTTTCTTACAATTGTTATATTAATAAATCTTCACAAGCCCAGGAACGTGAGCTCTATGCCCTCTTCTAATTCTGAAATTACTGATAGTCAGTAGCAACTGCCAAATTTAAAGATTACAAAAATTGTGCAGAACATTATTAATACTTTAAAATCCTTTAAAAGAAGAATATTTAAAATGTGTACAAGAAAATGTGCACATTAGTGATATCTACTGTTCTGTTTGATTTATCACATAACAGGGATCTGCGCAGCCTACTTTCATGAGAATTAAATGAGATAAATGGGATGTATATTATTTTCTATTCTTTTTTCTTCTTTATTAGCTAAAATCTTCATATTAGCAATCTGCACTTCTGTTTGCACAGCTAACATAAATTATCTCATTTTTAGAAAAAGACAGTAGAGCATAAACCAGCAAATTACTCAACTATATAACTAGTAAGAATTATTGCTTTTGATTCCAAAATCAAACATTCCTTTCGAATAATGCTTTTAGTCTAAACAAATATACCTTATTACTACTTACAAGTTACTATATAAGGGAGTTTACTAAAGGTGGCGTAAGCATTTTCACAATAAACCAACATTATCAAGGGGTTTTGTTTAACTCGGTTATAAAACATACTCTGGGGAAAAATGGGCAGTTTCTTTGTGGGAGCAAATGCTTTTAAAAACTCTTCAAAAGCAAATAAAGATTTCAGGATGGAAACCATCCTGCATCAAACAATTCAAAGTATTTTATTTTTAAAAAGAAATCTTTTAGTTTCTTTTATCTCTTGTAATGAATTCAAAACTTCTAAATCTGGAGATTTTGTTTTATAACAAGTTACCGTTTTTAACAAGTAAGGGTCTACAAAGATTATAGATCATCTTTGCAGATATAGATGCACATTTGGAAACAAGCTGGTCTATTTGCACACACAGACACGCACACATTACCTGAGAAGATAAAAGGCTCATATACAAACTTAAACATAATTTGGCTTAATACCCATCTTATAGGTAATCAAAAAAATCACCTCTTCAAACAAAGTATACTAAGCAGACTATTGTGGCAATATTTAACAGATTAAGTATATTTTCATTAATGTTTGATTTCTTCACCGTTTAATTCTCAAACCAAGGTTTAAGTGTAAAAAACACTTTCCTCAAGCTTCACTAATCCACAGCACTATTAATTTACCAAATATTAAGTCAAGTAATCTTTTGAAACACACAGATGAGAACATTAGAAATTACTTTATTTTTAATACTCGCATGTTAAGAAAAGACATTACTCAACCTTTTAAATGTTGGAAATAGTCATCTAGATTGGTATGTATCTTCACTATTTATATTCTGAAACCATCATGGTTTTATCTATTTGAATTATTGAGGATTTTTCCCCCCACAATGGGCAAGATTTCTTTACATAAATGTCTCTGTGAGGGCATGCTCATAAAAAGGTCAGGCTAAATTATTATTCATATGCTAGCTGTTGTGCAACACTAAATGGTCATAAAATACAACTTCTGAAAAGGGAGACTTTATTTTAAAGTTACAGGAAGTGCGTACTCTTTGCTGTCACAACTCTAAAGGTTTAATGATCAGAGTTAAACAGTGAAATCATGCATAAAACAAATTTCCAGACTTTTATTTTCTGTCTTTGAAAGTTTTCAGATCAACATTATACATGACCATCTCATAAAGTTGGCTAATGTTTTTTAAAAATGCATGTATACACAACCTCATAAATCAATTGAGTGTTTAATAACTTCCTCCATAATTTTAAATTCTTTACTAATTTGCAATTCCTGAATTGAAAAAAAAATTTGCAACGCTTCTTTTATTAAGTAAAGCACAATGTGGAGAGTATGCTCAGTTCTAGAACTATGCCTGAAACTTAAGTAACAGAATGACCTTTCAGCAGAGTATTTTAAAGGCAATCTATGAATCAAAAATATTCTACTGAACAATGACTTTAAAAATGAATATGACCCTGGATTACGTCACTACTCTCATCAAAGGGGACAGTGCCTTCAAGTCACTTTAGTCAGTTGTGTCCCATGGTTTGTCTAGGAGGCAAGGGAGGTTATAAAACCATAATCCTCAAAAATGGAGAGGATTAGATGGAAAACTCTCTCTCATTTTGTTTTCCACCTCTCTATGTTAAAAGTAGCCTCTATCGAGGCCGGCCCCATGGCCGAGTGGTTGTGTTCGCACGCTCCGCTTCAGCGGCCCAGGGTTTCGCTGGTTTGGACTCATCAGGCCACGCTGAGGTGGCGTCCCACATGCCACAACTAGAAGGACCCACAACTAAAAAATATACAACTAGGTACCGGGGGGCTTGGGGGAGAAAAAAGGAAAAATAAAATCTTAAAAAAAAAAAAGTAGCCTCTATCTACATATCTGGAACATAATTTTATTCTCTTCAATATATTGAGTTTTGTGTGTGAATCAGGTATTTTTGAAACAGAGCTTTGCCCTGCAAATAATAAGAATTTATCATTTATAAAGCTATTCTCACGCCTCACATATTTTATGCCTCTCAATAAGTAATTTGATTTATTAACCACTTTACATTCATTACCCAATTAACCTATCTTTGTTAAGCACATTTTACAGGTGGGGTAACTCAGACTTGGAGTGATTCAGCCTAATGGCTGAAGCGAGGATCACAAAGCTACTGAGTGGAGTACATAATTCAAACCTAGACTGTCTGACTCTATAAACCTAAAGACTATGATTTTTTAAATATTGACTTAAAACTTCATTTCAGACCAAAGAAATTATAATCTCCAGGAATCCTGTCCCAAAATTTGTTTTTTGAAGCCGCTCGTTCGGGAATGGCTGCACCATCACCACGCCACTCTGCCTCCCTAGGATTGCGGATTTTGATTAACTGCGTCTCATTTCTGTGAACCAGTCCTTGACGGAAGCCTCCCGCAAGATAGTGCATGACAGATGGTGCTGTGGAGGATTAAAAAGAAGTAGAAAACATGGCTCTTGCCCCTGAGAAGCCTACAGTTTAAAAGTATCCTGCCCCAAATATTGAGCAGCTGTAAAGTGACGGGACCGGGCATGCAGAGCAGGGATGGCTTTGTGGAAGCAGTGAACTTTGATCACGGTTTTGGTGGAAGGGAGAACGGAAATTGACAGAGAAGAAGAGATTAACCAGGTGCAAAGGTTTGCCACGGGAAATAAGACTTGTGGAATGGTTTAATAACCCTTCTTTATTTCAAAACACAATTTTAAATATTTCAATTCAATTCTCTCTCAAACACACACAAAATTACTAACCTTCTACATTCATGGCTTCTCTCAGAACCTGAAGTTTCTTCTGTCTCTCTCGGATTCGGTCCAAAGCGCTTGATATTGCTGAGGAGATGGGCAGTTCTCGTGTGTGAAACATTGGATCCATTTTCTGAGGGCCGAAGATATCCAAGGCTATGCTTCCATCTGAGTATCTTGCCTCCTTTTTTCTGGGAGTAGTGGAAGTCCGCACTGTTACTGTCTCAGGGAGACAGTGTTCATACCTGCCAGTCTCCCCAGAAGAGAAGTCTCTGTCAGCTGTGCAAAGCAAGTCCATGGATGAAGCCCAAATCTTCTTCTTGGGAAGCACGTCAATGCCAGGAGTAGCTTTTTTTCCCGGGCCGCTAGTTTTGAACTGGTAAGGGGAGCAGGTATTCTCACAATCTTCGTGTCCAGAATTATTATCTGATGAAATGTCCTTGAAATAATCTTCCTCATCTTGTGTGTCTCTGATGGACAGAAATCCCATAGATTTACTAAGCCCTTTGTTAAGAAAGGTCTGATGAGAGAATGGAGACTTGTGTATGTCTAGTACATCAGAAGTAGAGCTTCTTCCTGGAATGATAAGAATCTATCATGTATGCACAGAATTTTTAGAAAGTAACTAGAATGTAACCTTACTACTGACAACAAAAGTGGTAGCAATTTTCTAAATTCTCTTCGAGGAGGATCAGAGATGAAATAGATGGTGGTGGTTATGATAGTGGAAGTGGAAATAGACGCTACGTTTGTATGACTTTTCATAGTCCATTGTTTCTCATCTAATGAGATTAATAATATGTGGAGCTTACTTTTTTGAGTAGTTTAATTTTATGTTCATCAAAGGTGAATTATTTGGTTCTAAAAAGGTAGGTAATAGTTTCTGATCCCATCCAGTTTGGTAGAATATTAATTATCCATGAAATGATTTGGGCTAATCATAGAGTGTACAATGTATTCCTTTAACTTCTAAAGGTATAATTCGAATATGTATTACTTCAATA
This sequence comes from Equus quagga, assembly GCF_021613505.1. NCBI lineage: Eukaryota > Metazoa > Chordata > Mammalia > Perissodactyla > Equidae > Equus > Equus quagga. Next base: position 87,021,891 of record NC_060269.1, read on the forward strand.
TAAAGCCCTGGTATTTTCTGGTCATTTAAAAAAATATGTTTAAGGAATAAACAAAAAAATTCTCACCAAATTCTGGGTAAAAAAGATTGTAGCACTTTGAATTATTAAATATCAAGTTTTGTTACTATTAGATATGTTTTTAGAAACTTTGTGTACGAAATCCAGATAATTTGATTGTGCTTAAATTATTTAAGAAATTTAATTTTTCCATGGCAGACATCATGTACTAAAATAGATTTTCCTCTCGAACATAATGTATCAATATTCGGCCACTGGAATAAAGTACCAATTCTTATTTATTCTTTAGTCCTTGATGTAGCTAAAACCACTAAGTCATTCTAATTTTTTTAAGGCAGCAGTCTATAAATGAATTGAGCCAGCAAAAATGCCCAACAAGAAATTAATATTTTGAGTACGTAGATTCAATTAAAAAAATCACAGATATATATATATATGGCTCCACTATTCAAAAAAGAGATGTAGAAAAATACTTGATAGTTTGTAACCTAATAGCCCATAAACACTGAAGATTTCCTGTGTGACTTTCTGTGACCCCTCTTTGATAACCTATTTGCTATGTATACATATCAAATAATGACTAAAACCCTCCAAGTAATAATAAATTGCTTATTAACTCATTTAAAGAAGTCAATTGCCTCTTTTGAGTAACAACTATAAGCTTTAATTCTCTGACTACAAATTTTACCTCAAAAATCTTAGAAAAGTAAATTCATTTCAGAATGGCAACCAATAATTGCTTACTTGAGAATTAGATTCAAGCATTTTGCTTTTCTTTCAACTCATCTTCCCCTGAATATAGATCCACTTAAGTGCAAATAAGGATAACATCAACTTAGGGCATGTCATATGAAGAACACTGACCATACCTTTTCCGGACATATGGATTGTCACACATTCTAGCTCTAATCTAAGATAATTTAAAATTGATAAACATTATGTCATTGTTACAGGGGTAAATTACATCCTTAAACCACATATTGAAACTCATTAAAGTTTTATTAAAAAATAGAGAACAGAGATATTCTTGAAAATTGATAGAATACATTAGATAAAAAATAAGAATGGAAAGGATTTAACATCATATGACCACAGATGAACTCAACAATCTGCCTTCTTTTACTACTTTGACTACAAACAAGTAGTCAAAACTTGAAGAAAATCAAACAAGTAGGTATTCTGGCAACACCATAAATTCTTGGTCAACCACTTTGGGCACTCAACATCATGTGTTAACAGTAAGTTGACTCAGTTTCCACAATGCTTCACTTCTCCTTGTTCTTCAAATTTCCCACCTTAACTCCTTCCTCTCTTTTGTCTGATGATCTTATCCACATTCTACCAAGAAACCTGTCCAAAGAGAGCTTTCTCATTTTTCCATGACTAATTCTACACATTTACCCATGTCTGCAATCATGCTGTTCTCAAAAGATGAAATTTCCTACCAGTTGAAGGCCAATTCCCAATGTGTTCAATTCCTGGCTCCTTTTACTTTATCAGAGTTTACTTCTTTGGTTAACGTCTCCCCTCTCTGCTTTCATCTTCATTATCCTCCCTTTCTATTGAGTCATTTCCATCAGTATATAATATCCTCTTAATATGTCCATAATAAAAACCAACTAAACTTCTCCCCTATTAACACATTTCCCTCTAGCTATTGCTTTTTCCAATTTCTCCTTTCCCATTCACCATTCTACCCACATTAGTCACCTTCCAATTCCTCCACACCTTGGCAACTCTCATCATGTATCACTAATGACCTCCATATTGCCAAATTCAATGCACACTTTTGTATCCATATCTTACTTATTTCTCAGCAACAACTGATAATGATGTGGTTAAAGCCTTCAACCTGATGCCACTCCTAGTGACCCTGTGTACAGTAGAGCAGAAACCTCTCTGGTCTTTGCGCCATCCTCTCATCTTCCAGCACCGTATCAGACAATGCTCTGCTGCTATTCATATGGTTTTCATGGCCAATTTTTTCAGAAATGGGGGCTAATCTGTCTTAGCCTGGAAGCTCTGCTGAAACCTGTCCACCATGGGTGACCCTGCTGGTATTTGAAATACCAGTGGTGGCAGTGAGAGCACTGAATCTTAACCACTAGACCACCAGGGCTGGCTGATAGTGATAACAACCCCTTCAAGAACCACTTTCCTCTCTTTACAAGCCTGGTTTCCTCTCAGACTATTCTTTTTCCTCCTCCTCCACTGAGTATCTAAATGCTGGATTTCCTCAAGTGTCAATTTTAGAAGCGTAGCTTTTCACTCTTTCCTCATACAATTTCATCTCTTACCAAGGCTTTAAATATTATGTACACACTGACAACTCCTCAATTTATATTCCTGGCACTGATCTCTTCTGGGAGCTCCAATTTTATACGGTTGGGACTTCTACCAGTATATCTCAAAAGCACAGCACACTGAGCGTGCTTAATAGTAATTGCTTACTTTCCACCCCAGTCTTTCAATTTTAGTGAGTGGCACCATTATCCAACTGATTGCTGAAAAGAGAAATATGGGCACCATCCTGAAATCCTTCATCTTCCTTATTCCCCAAATCAAATCTATCAGAAAGTGCTGGCTATTTAAATTCTCAAAGAAACCTTACCCCAGGTGATTATTTCCAATTCCAGTGGCATGGCCCTGTTCCTAATTAAGATGATCACATGGCTAGATAACTGCCATGGCTTCTCGATAGGCCTACTGCTGCTTCTTCCTTCCTCATACAACTATCCACTCAGCAGCAAGAATGACCTTCTCAAAATATAAATTCCACGATGCTACTACTGTGTTAATAAGTCTCAAAGGCATACTATTGTACTCTAAATAAAACCTAGACCTTCTCAGGTCTGCCCCTTGAATTCTGTTTAGTCTCATCTCCACTTCCCTTATTCCATCTAGGCCCCAAGTTTTTCTCTGTTAAGCTCTCTTATACATTAGGGCCTTTATATATACACTGTTTCCTCTGCCCTGAATGGTCCACTCCAGATCTTTGTCACGGTTAGCTGATTCTTATCCTATAGTTTTATTTTAAATGTAACTTCTTCAGTGAAGCCTACCCTGACCACTATTCAAATAGATCATTTTCCAAATGTATCACGAGTCTATTCTATTTCTAACAGGTAAACTTATCATTCCTTTTTGGGTCATTAGTATTTACTAACAGTATATGAATGGGCCATGGTAGCCTAAGAGAGCCACGACTTCTCACTAGCCGTATGAGACTTTGGGCCAGCCCAGTGGTGCAGCAGTTAAGTGCGCACGTTCTGCTTCGGTGGCCCGGGGTTCACTGGTTCGGATCCCAGGTGCCGACATCGCACCACCTGGCAAGCCATGCTGTGGTAGACGTTCCACATATAGAGTAGAGGAAGATGGGCATGGATGTTAGCTCAGGGCCAGTCTTCCTCAGCAAAAAGAGGAGGATTGGCAGCAGAGGTTAGCTCAGGGCTAATCTTCCTCCAAAAAAAAAAAAGACACACACACATATGAGGCTTAAAACTAATTGCTAATTAGGTGGCTGTTGGATAACTACTGCTTTATAAATGCTAGGTTTTTATTGTCTTCATGCAAATTAGTAGATATAAAAATATTTCAGTTGATATTTATTACATCTCCAGACAGCTGTCATTTAAAATTCTGTACGGTACTACAAAATTATAATGAAAATAATTCATGTAAAAGTTTGCACTAACTTCCTACTCTGTTTCTACAAAATACATTAACTATGGCTCAATTTGCTCTACATGTTTGAAAATCACATTATGATAGTTAACTTAAAATCTCATGACTGTTACTTATAAATGATTCTGAACCATATTTAAGGTCTCTTCTGGTAGCCAACAGGACAAAGAAAGGAATGGTGAAACAGGAAGAGGAGAGAGAAGGAAGAAGGGGAAGGGGAGTGGTTCCCCTCAGGAAAACGGGCGTAAGTTGTGGGGGTGTGAAACAAGGTTCAACGTGACACGGATGCACGTGTTAGAGACGGTCTAAAGTAAAACTGTAAGAAGCTATGAGCCACAAGAGTGCTGAAGCCAGAAACTGAGTGTGCATGACCTTTTGAAGAAGAGAAGGAAGCAGTAGGAAATGTTTTAAGCTAAGTGGTTTCTCCAGTGACCTATTAGCCTAGGGCTGCTTTTGTTTACTTTTTGGAGGAAAAGGGAGACACATCTTTTAGGTAGGACACAGAGAAGTAGATTTCAGCTGGTACAGACACACGATTCTTAAATCACATATTCCCAACTGGTAGCAGTCTCAATGCATTTTGTCATGTCCATGATACTCACTACCCTCAACTACACAACTAGGTAAGTAGCTGCCTGATTAATACTTCACAGGTGGAGAAAACATACATAATATCACATATAGCAACACAGTATCTGGTTACTTTATGTTGCTAAAGCACTAGGGAAAAAATTCCACTAATCTGGAAACTCAAAATGAGAGTTCAAACATAGAAAATCTGGCCACAGAAGTGAGGAGAAACATGGAATTCTAGCCTCATTTATTAGATGCTTAAGTCCGCTAGACCAGTGAAAACCAAGTACTGTTGTTACCACCAATGCCACTTACTTGATAACTGTGCTTGAGACTAGATAAAATGTACTTTCTTCACTGCTTTCCAGATCTTTCTAAACATGTGCTTGAGCTATTATAATTATTTTAGCTAACAGGCAATAAACAGCGCTGAAATTATTAATTAAGTACACCTAATAGCTGGGCTTCCTACCCATTTTGATCACAGGAAATTAAATTCATGTTATTTCTGAAAGTAATCCCAATGGAGCTACTCTTACAAGATTTCAGGTGGAACCTACCTTGATATCTCCCCATCCTGGCAGAGCTGGTAGCTCCTTCCACTATCCTCACAGAGCATGCTGGACCTCTACTAGGACATTTCTTTCACTGCATTAAAATTATCCATTATATTATATATCTGTCATTACTCCCACTCATTTTCCTACCCCCAACCCCAACTGTAACAATAACATAATATAAGGAATCATGTCTTGTTTTTGTATTTCCAGTTCCTGATAAAAGAGATTCCAAAAGAATGCTTGTAGAATGGATTGATTACATAACTTTTTGAAACCTTCTTAAGCCAATTTAGGTAGTATAATCTACCAGAAAGATGACTGTCAAAAGATCTGGGTTTTAATTCTAGTTTTACCATCCAATCCATGAGCTTGGGCAAGCCAGTGAATTTCCATGTTTCTCACTTCCTTCACCTACAAAAATGTGGATATAATTTATTATACCTTCTTCTGAGAGATGACAGGATAAATGAACTACCCCATGAGCTATTATGAGCTTTTCTGAACAAGGGCAACATAAAATCCCCATTTTTGTCTCCCTTTTATTTCTGCTTAATTTTCCTCAGCATATAATTACCTACTGAGGGGGAATTTAAAAGCTCTTCTGAGAGGAAATCATGAAACCAGAAATCAAAAGATCTTCTACAAAAGTTTTAGATTCTATAATAAAAAAATCAACTTATTCAGAATAGGATAAGTGGTGACTATAAGTGGATTTTCCACCTCTTGAGGAGGCTCTGAGTTCAAAGACAGTTTATAGACAATGTTAGATTACATACAATTTTAAGCATCCAAATTTAAAACAAAACCATAAACATTTTCCTTTTGGAGAGTGCATTTTTTGCTAAAAACTAAATAGGGAACACTAAATAAACTTTGAAGAGCTATTTTGAAGAGTAAAAGATTTTAAGAACATAAAAAGTCTTCATAATAGAACACATTCCATTTGCTTTAGTTAACTTGAAAAAAATCTTCCTTGTAAAGTACACTGTGTTTTAACTATTTTTGTTATATATGATTAACATCGTCCTTAATTGGATACCATCATTCACCTTTCCCCTCACACACAGACTTAAAACATTCACAGCATCTCTTAGAAGCTAACTTCAAAATGACATTTCATTATTAAAACAGGTTCCCGATTCCTCATCTGTGCTCACAAACATGCTCAAATACATAAAGAAGGGAACATGATATTATCGGTACGTCCAAGTTCTGAAGCACCAGCACAGTGATCTGATCGTGGTGCAGGTTTCCACCTTAAGCTTGGCAGGAGATGTCTGATTTCTTTCTGCTTAGTGAAGCCATTTTATCAGCACTGGCAGTATTAAATAACAAAGTGGGGGCAGACAGCCCACTAGTTTAGGTTTGGCTTCTGTAACAGACCTCAGAGGTGAGATAGAAGGAGGGACCTTTTAAGGTCATTTATTCATAGACAAAAAATTGTGTTACGTTTTAGTTGAACAATCAAATCACTTCGATATAAGGCATTATACCTAAAATTGCTTACTTCCTTTAATCGAGTTCTGTTATCTCACTGCCCATCACGACATCTTCTTTATTGGAAACTGTGCTCAGGAGCCTAACAAACTACAGCGATCACTACAAAAAAGTAGTGTTAGGCTGGTTTGCAAGAAAGAGAACATTCTCCTACTAATGTAGAATGACAAGGTTGCTTTGCTGCAAGTGACCATCGATAGTTAAGAACTGGCACTGCACGAAAGCAACAGCAGTGTCTTTCTTCTTTACAAGGTGATTTCTTTCAATCTTAAAGTTTTTATATTATATTAGTATATGCCATTGACTATTAGGTAGTAATTGCTTCTGTCTGGTAATAGCTATAGTTAGTATATTATGCTGATTCTGTCCTTGAAATGTGGTTTTATAAACCTGTAAAAGTGAATTAAAAGAGCCCCTGAGCAGTACTGTTGCTCAGATAGGCTGAGGAATCGTTCCTTACACTTGATTCAAAAAAGGCTATTGTTTCTTTAAGTATAAGGACCTCTAACTCTACCCAAAATAGAAATATAACAAAATTTGGTTTATTCTGAGTGACAAACTGTAATTCCTTACAAATTCTCTTAGTTTAGATACAGAGATTTTACTCTCCAATAAAGAGAATATGACTACTAGAGAATAAAATCAATGGACAGTCTATTTAAAGATTTCTCTGTTAATTTTTAAAGTCACTACAGTCAACCCTAGATTATCTACATTTTGACAGTCTATTAGCCATAAGAATTCTAACGACCTGTTAGACAATAATACTAAATCTTTCTTAACATAAAAACAAAGTCACAAAAGGCATTAATAATTTGGTTTAAAACTTTTATTTGTTGTTATAAGAAGAAAATAGTCTAAATAAGATGAGCCAACTACAGTTGGTGAACTATACTTTTTCTCTTTACTTTGCATACAACTTAATGTTTAAAATAGATTATCTAGAAAGAATGAATCAGAGTCTCATTTCTTTATGAAACCATAAAAACTGTATTATACCTAATATTTTTATAAAACTTTTTGTCATACCCATTCAATCAACAAATATTCATTTAACACCTACAAAAACTAATACACTTAATATAATAGGTTTTCCCTATCCTGAGCATCTACCTGTCCAGAATGCTTAACTTTTGTATATGGCTTTTATTTAAAAGTACATGTATATATGTAAATGACTAATAACTTGTTATTTAAGGTACATTATAGAGTAAGTATAGATTTAGTTAAATCTCTAATTACTACCTCTAAAATATTACGTAATAATTAATGTCTGTAACAGTAAGACTCAATCATTGAAAGTAATTTAATCTAAACTATGTTAACACTTGATAGTCTTTAAAATTCGATAAACTAAATATGGCAGGTGATCTTTTTTCTTTCTATACTTTCCGTACTTATATATATTGTTAATTTGTTAATTCATGATGGATAGGAATAGAATAGAGGTCATCATATACACAAGAACATTTTTTCCTCTTAGAAGAAAAACACAAACTGTCTTTAAAAATTAATAACTAATAATTAATAACATAACATTATATTTACTAAGTCAACAAGCAAACAAACTTCAATTCCATAACATGGCCACTTAAGGAGAGCGGGAGATGATAGAATGGAACTCGAGAAAGAGATTAGAGAAAGAACAGGAAAGAGAAATAAGGAAGCAAGGAGGAAGGGAGAAAGGGAGAGGGAGGGTGAGGCGGGGGAAGAAGGGAGGGTGTCGGGGGGAGGGAGAAACTGGAAAGATGATAAATAAGAGAAACAGAAATCATTTCCTTTGAATTTAATATTCACTTTGTCTCCTTGAAAGGCCCTTTTGGCTTGCTATTGACATTCATCTATAATTTTCTATTATCATCAGTTCTAAAACAGGAGACTGACTGAAAATTTGATGGATTAACAAAATGCTACTATTCTTAGCACCAAGGTTCACACTAGACACATCTCAAATCCTAGAGTAATTTTAAATCTCAAATCCTAGTATAGTCTTAAAATAAAGGGAAACAGATTTTTACCTACAAGAGGAAAGTGTGTCTATATATATAAGGGGACATAAGTACAATAAGGAAACACTTGCAAGAAAGGGTTAAAAATACTTTTTTAACTGCCAACAAACCACTGTAAAAACTAAGTTAAACAAAGTCTGCCTTCTGGTTCTTTTCCCTCTGGCTCCCACATAAACTAAGAAAATATATATTAGAAAAGGAATCTTATGTAACCAGAAATAAATTGATTATACTGATGATATGAAAGCTAAGATACCTGTTCAGAAAAATAGTCCTTATTCACAAGAAGTAAAAGAGAAGTACCAAAATAGACACTTAAGTAACTGCACCATTACAGAATCACTCCATTAGAAATGATTTTATTACTTTTCTTAACTTCTCAAGCAGAACACTTCTTAGGGTACATTCTTCCCTCTCAGATACAAGAGTTCTGAATTCTGCAAAACATATTGTCCAGATAATCAAGTGTCTATATGTAGTTTTCACAATGAGAGTTTCTCACTAGGTTTTAAATAAGACAGCTGTGCTCTGATTATTTAATTAATTTAAAAAGTTAGCCTTTTAATCTGACCATATCCATTAGAATGTTCCATTGGAATATGTTTAAGCAATATTTACATTTACTTCTTTCTTCCCAGCCCCAAGACTTAAGACAATAAAATATTTCACCCACAAAATATTTTTGTTCACATTTAGATTACCATAATTATCTATATTGCTTGATGAGAAGTAAAGAGAACAAAGATAATCATCAAAAGCAAAAGCTCATTTTATAAATAAGTCAAGCTTGAAACTTAACACTGAAAAATAAATCTTCATGTAAAAAATTACTTTCATTTCATGTGTTTGGAATTTCTACTTGGTTCCTTAAAAAATCAAATTAATAATTATATAGGACCCATAATTATCTAATGCTATTGGCAAAGAGCAAAAACACTCTTTATTAGTTTTTATTTACTGAGCATCATATAACCTAAAATAGTATTTGATAATGGCTAGTCATGAAATTAGTAGGTCATGAAATCAATTTTGTGGGTTGTGACTAAGATTAAAAAAAAAATAAATAGAAGGGGCTGGCCCTGTGGCCTAGTGGTTAAGTTCAGGGTGCTCCACTTCAGTGGCCCAGGTTTAGTTCCCAGGCACAGACCTACACCACTCATTGGCAGCCACGCTGTGGCAGCGAGCCACATACAAAATAGAAGAAGACTGGCACAGACGTTAGCTCAGGGCGAGTCTTCCTCAAGCAAAACGAGGAAGATTGGCAATAGATGTTAGGTAAGGGAGAATCTTCCTCAGGAAAAAAAGAAAAGAGAAAAGAAATAGGAGAGGGTTGGCCCCAAGGCTGAATGGTTAAGTTCGCACGCTCTGCTTCGGCAGCCTAGGGTTTCGCCGGTTGAAATCCTGGACGTGGACATGGCACCACTCGTTGAGCTGTGCTGAGCTGGCATCCCAAATGCCAGAACTAGAAGGACCCACAACTAAAAAAATACACAACTATGTACCAGGGGGCCTTGGGAGAAAAGGAAAAATAAAATCTTAAAAAAAAAAAGAAAGAAAGAAACAGAAAAACAACAGAGTGCAGTAAGAATAATATTGTTTCCTGAAACTTTTGTTTCAGTAGCATTTATGTTCATAAACATGTATGTATTTGTTTCGTCTTGCTTTAAAATATATTTTTAATTTCAGTAGCATTTATGTTCATAAACATGTATGTATTTGTTTCGTCTTGCTTTAAAATATATTTTAAATATAAAAATGCCATGATAAAGTAAATAAATGATTTAATGTTGTAATAACAATATCGGAAAGGAAATGATTTACTGTGGGAGTTTTGACTCTATTAATAAGGTTTCTGCATAACTTTAATGAATTTGTATATTAATACAGCTAGTGTTCCTATCTGTTCCCTGCCTCCACTTTGGACACTTATATTCTAATTATGGTCACAAATATCAGATTTCTAAGCCAGGTAAGTATGATTTCATAGAGGAAACAATGAAATAAGGTTAAACCTAAAATTCCCTATTAGTAAACTCTTACCTGTTGGTAATCCTTTTCCTCTTAATCGGTCTCGAATAGCCTGGCTTCGATCAGGCTTTTGTTCACTGTTACGGGCAAGCTGATCCGTCTGTACACAGGTAATCAAAAATCAAGTTTGACAAAAGAATCTCCCTTTTGTTTCATGGTAATGGTCTACAGAATGACACTAGTTAGACAATTTTTGGAGTACAGCATTAAGTAAAGACACTCCACATTTGCTATTGTTAATTTGTATTCCTCGGATAAGATTACATTAGCTCAATTCTGGCCAATTCATCTTCAGGATATAAAAGGCAAGAAACAGTTATCAAAGAGTCACCTGCTAACTAGGGAACAAAGCTAGCCTAAAAAGTAGTTAAAAAGTAACTAAAAAGTAGTTAAAAATGACTTCCACTTGAAAAGAGTAAAACTGAAGTATTCTTTTTTTCTAAACTTATAACTACTTTCATTTCTCAAATTAGATTATAATTTTACAACGATGTTAATTCTGGTATAGTAAGGCTTTCTCCTGATTATAACTACGCTTTGAGGGTACTGATTTAAATTATTTTAAAAAATAATTCTCTAGATTTTACCTGCCGGAAAACACATTTGAAAAATGCTTTAAACTAAACGGACACATTGAGGGATGATGGCTAAATTTATGTCCACATTCTTTTGAGTCACCTTTATAACAAAATGTTTAAGTAGTCTTTAATAACTTTACTCTTTAATCGAGGTACTTGTTTACAATAAAGCATGCCAAATTAGATCAAATTCCACATTACAAGGGATAAAAAGTTAGAACACTGGGTTTATTCAGATGATCAATCAGAATAGAAATGTCAAGAAATAAATAGAAGGAGAGAGAATGGTGAAAAGAAATTACTTAAATCTGGCACCAAGAGCATGCATACATATCTGTTTATACACACCTACACATTTTAATATTCCTCCATTAGCGAAACTTAAGTTTGAGTATGGATTAAAAATTCATTTAAAGAACTGTATTCAAGGCATTATGTTTTCTACCTATAAGAAGACTTAAATGGAAATATTTCTGAAATGATATCATTCAAATGACATAAATATTAGCTCAGTTTGCACTATACTGTCAGTAACGGAAGAAAGAGCATCCTGCATCTTTGGGAACCCCTGCATTGACACTACTATTAATAACAGCTGTCATTTATTAAGTAATTACTATAAGGCAGGCACTACCTTAAGCGCTTTACATACTTTATGTTATTTAATCCTCAAAAAATCCTCATGTGGTAGATATTATTCTCATATTACACATAAAGGGAGAAATAGAAAGAAAACTTCTAAGGACCTTGAAGCAGCTCATCAACATTGAAATAATTATCTTCACAGCTGTTCAATAATATGGGTGGATGGTATGTATTATTAATCCTATTTTACAGATAGGCAAAATTGAGGTCAAAGATAGTAATTAAATCAGTGGAAGAACCAGAATAAGTCAACTAGCCTGCTGACTTACTCTAAGCTAATTAATTTTAAGTAAGAATTATGGTCACTTAGAATGAACTTCACACTGAGTGAAAGACTAGCTCATTCTGTCAGGTACAGGCAGCAACAACAGCTTCAGAGGAGCATAACAGATAAAGCCACGGGCAGTGGTGTCTGAGAGATCCAGGCTCCAACTGTGTCTCTGTCATTTACCATGTATGGTCATGGGTATTTAATCTTTCTGAGCCTTAGTTTCATTATCTCTAAAATGAACACGAAATTATCTCTTATAACCTGGGGTTGTTGTAATGAATAAATGTGAGAAAGCACAAAAGCCATTTAGCACAGTGCCTGGCACAATGTAAATACTTAAAAATGGTAGCTGTTGGACTTACTTCAGTCCACTGATGTCCAGAATAGCAAGAGCGATAAAAGGTGAAGGGAGCATTATCACTTCTACTTAGTAGAAATGTGTCTCTGGAAAGGCAGGCTCTCTATATGCTGGTTCCAGTTGACCCTTCTATTCGTCTCTCCCACCAGACAAGCCCACAGCACACCCCACAGCTGATCCTCCAGCATCCACTGCTCTTTCCCATTTCACAGCGTTTATCCAAGTTTACTTCCTTCTGCCTAGATTATTCCTCTCTCTATCTAGTCTATAGGATCTAGTCAAAGTAGTCTTTTTCAGTGTAGACATAACTTGTATCCTTTCCTCTCAAACTCTCATAGCTTTTAAAATTTTTATTATGTTACTTTTCATACTTCTCTTTGCACTTTATAGTTAAGTAAATGGTTGTATAACTTTAAGTAAGAGCTCTTAGAAGATAGAGCAAATGTTCAAATTTGTATCTTCTATAGTATCTAGCACCGGTTTTATAAGTAGATGAGCAATATACAGCAATTAATAAATTGAACTAAATACTAAACTTAAAGGGATGGAGACCTTTTATCTAACATGGGCAATTATTGGATGGTTAACAGAATTTCATGGAGGAATATTTCTTCATGGAAAGACAGAAGAAAAAATATTTCCAGCAATTTTACTATAGCAGTAAAATCAGCAAACAGGACAAAAGTCTTTGAGAAGGCGCAGTGTAATAGTAAGATTCCTGGACTAATCGGACACATAAGTCCTGCGAGATATGCAAGTTTCAATTTCTTTATTTATAAAGTCAAGGAGTTAGTACAGACCAACATTTCTCAAAGAGAGTTTTATAAAACATTAGTATTATGAGAAGATCTGTGAAAAAAGACCCAAATAAGTCTGGGAAAAGTTTCACCTATATGTCTATCTTTCTTGAAGGTTAGTAATATAGTCTAGTGTATTAAAGGCTCTGAGAAGTTCTGCAGCGAAAATATATTTAATTTCGCCTAAAGAGTTTTCCTTCAAGCTTATTTGATCATAGAGGAATTTTTTAAATAAAAAAAAATCTGAAAATACATAGGAAACTTTCGCCTGGATAGAGGGTTTTCAGATTTTTAATAGCTTTACCTTCATTCAAAAAAATGACATGAGGAACATAAACAAATAAATCAAGTAAAACTGGAGTAGCTCTAGTCAAGGAGGGGAAATAAGCAGCCAAGAGCTCCATTCACTCAGCCTCTCCCACCGGCATTCTTCTCACTACAGGACCACAAAGGCTCCAGGGGTACAGCTTACAACCCACTTGCCTAGAAGAATCTGAGTCTGTTTCTCATCAACTGGCAAAGTGCGTGGAATCTGGACATACCTGTGCCAGCCATATAACACCCTGGTTAAGACAGCAGAACTAAACCCCTACGGAGGAGGAATTAAGAGGAAGCCAGCAAGAACACTGAGTGACAGTGGAAAATCTGTAGTCCAAACAAAAAGAGGGACCACCACTCAGGCACCACAACCCTAAAGGGGAAGTGCAGATAAAGTTTAGATCTAAACCAGACCTTGAGAACCAAGGACTACCCAAACTAGGACAAATAGGATAGAATACAGCTTAAGAAACGCAGAGGTATGACTACTATAGAGTTTGTTATTCTTGGGATTCTTCACAACAAAGACGAGAGAGAAAATTAAGGAGTCCAGGTCTTGGGGCATCTAGCAGGGATTCAAGCACGTACCCCCTCTAGACAGCAGGCACCAGTGTTCGGAGAAGGTGGGGAGGGCTCTGGGAATACGTAAAGGGTCCAGACAAATAAGTAGCCAAGAAATAGGTATAAAGCAACAAGAAGTGCATTTAAATAATTCTAAACGGATATTTTGCATGTCAATGCATTTTTCACAATAGATAGAACCACCTGCAGAAAGCTCCTCAGGAAAAGATGCAAGAAAGGAGGCAAGAGGAGACATATTCAATTTCAGCAATGCTGTGATTCTGTGATAATTGCTGGACTAAAGTTCTCAAAAAAGACTAATTCTCATGAAATCTACGGGACTAAGTCATTGTACCGGGCTTCTAAATTTTAACTGTTGTTTCAAAGAAACAATTAACATTACAACAAGAAATTCAATCTCCTGTTCCTGGTCTTCATTGAGAAAACGCTACCTATATAATATCTTTAAAGAAAATTTTGTGACATGCTGCTAGATTTTAAAATATGACTCTATGTACCAGTGGGAATTGTAGCTTACCCCAGAAAGATTTCCCAGAACCAGTTTTACCAACTGTTTCACGTAGGAAAATGAAGGCGCACAATTGCTGTTCCTAATGTGGGCACTGCAAGCATCCAGGACAGTCCGAACAGAAACCCGAGCGTAAATAACATCCTCACACATTCCAAGCAGGATGCTGTTGAGATGATCTCCAAGCTTGATAGGCTGAACATAAAGGAAGGAAAAGCCATGTTGGTAAGTGTAAGTAAATCTTATCTAACAGGAGACAAGCCATTCCAGGAGTCAAGAGGAGACACACCAAACACACTTCAAATACTTGGAGGAAATGAATTCCTTATCTAGTAGCATATATGCTGTACTGCATTTTGCCTTTTCATAATCCAAAAAAATTCTTAGCAGAAGATGGTTAACATATGTCTCCCAAGATAGAAAGTACTACAGAAAAACTCTGGGGTTTTCTTGTATGATAAAGAAATGAGATTCTTTGGTTATTCAAATATTTTGGTAAGCAGTTACTATATAGATACCATTTGGGGGCAATCAACAATTTCCTAACATTCAATGAAATGTAATATATTCAATACATATAAATATAATTTGATACTCTCATGATAACTTAGAAGAGATTTCAACTATTACAATGACTCACGATTATTTAAATGTAAATTCTCATTATGCTGGTGAAACAAAGAAGCCAGATGTGAGTTTTTTTAACTAGCTGACATAACTTGTAGAATAGTATATCCAAATGTCCAATAAGCATACCAAAAAAGGCAAATTAAAGTTGCAAAAAAGAAGCCACTACACACTCAACAGAATGGTTAAAAATAAAAAGAATGATAATACAAAGTATTGGTGAGGAGTGCAGTACTGCTGATGGGAGTTTAAACCGGTACATCCACTTTGATTTCAGCATACACTTTCCCCATGACCCTTCTCTTCCACTGTCATCCATCTGGGTGTTATGTCATCCTTTAGATCTCAGCTTAACTTCGAGGTCCTCAATACACCTATCTTAAACCTCCAAGGCTGGTTAGAGGCTCCAACTCAGGTTTTCTATAGCACTCTCTATTTTCCCTAATATAGCATTCATTGCATCGTGTTGTAATTGGGTATTTAGTTGTCTGTACCCACAAATGGACTCCAGAGGTCATTATATTCCTAGTGACTAGTACAGTGTCTGACACAAGGGAAGTGCTTAATAAATACTTTAGAATATTAAATATTTCTAAAGTGATTATGATTTCTGATAGCAAAACATAAGTAAAAGTTTATACTTCCCCTCCAATTTATACACTATTGATATTGACTTCATTTTCAGTTATCAGAAAAGATTATAAAGTTTTAATTATAGGCTGGCATCACAATTTACATGTAAGTTAGGTTGTATAACATATGACACCAATATTTCCAGTAATAATTTAACTTTCTCATTTATATTTATAGAATTGAAACTTAGGAGAGAAGGTAAATACACAGTATTTTTCATGCTGTAAAATTAGACCAAACCAAGTTGAAGACTATCATTCATCTTGCATAGATCTTAAGACGTTTGAATCTTAGAATAAAAACCTAAAATGCTTGTTACTTCTTAATTTGATTTAAAAAAACACACCTAGTTATTTTTGGTTTTGACTTCTAAATGCCTAAAATAAAACCTAATTCTATATTCTATATCTTTGCTTTGATGAAATATAGTTATTTTTAAAATTTTGAATTACTATTCACTACTATGTTTATAAGGAGTCTTCAGGAATCAGAGTTATTTTAGAAAATAAAGACTAAAAGCAGCTCAATGGTCATCAGAGCCTAAGACCCCCAAAAGTGTTACCTTACTTTACTTTTCGCATCAAAAAAGGTTATCACTTTCAGTTCAAGAATGAATCAAAAATGTTACAATCCCTCTTATCAATCATTACATTAGGAGAAATAAAGTGGACTCCCGTTTCTCTTGCTATGTTTTGAAGAGGCCACTGCATTTCACAGACTGAATTGTTGAAACCTCGGTGGTGACTGCTATAATTCTAGGAACATTTTAAGAAAAATAATTTCTTTAGTACTTTATTATTACCTCATTTTGCGAGTGTGACATTATTAATGTGAACAACCAGCACAGAAATGCTGGTGTGCCTGACATGCTGTAGAACACATACAGATACATGGAAGAGCTTGTTCAAAAGCATTAAGTCGGACAAACGAGACAACCTGACTTACTTGGCTCTGAGGTACTTCATGATCAGCCCCCCAGTACAACGTCATTCCAAGAGAATAAATATGGATCTAGGAATAGAATTTTTTAAAAAATCATTTTATGGTAAAATAAAGTTTAAAAACTCAGCAAGTACAATACATTCATGACTTTTTGTTCCAAAGAAAGTACAACACATGATTTGAGAAAATCATTTCATATTTTGCATAAAAGTATGTGAGAGCTTAAAACAGAAAATAAGACTGGAAACAATCAGAACAGACTTTGTTTCCCAATTCCCCAGCCCACCTTCAATGAGTAAACATTTTAATTAGTTCTTATTTATTTTAAGTTTCTTTATACAGACTCAAACAAATATGAATATATATTCTTATTTCCCCCTTCTTTTACAAAAGGTCAAAAACTTCAAAAATTACTCAGGACCTTGCTGTTTTAATTTAACAGAGAGGTATTTCCATATCAGTGCTTAGAGATCTTCTCATTCTTTTTCACTTCTGCACAGAAGTTCATTTTGCGGCTGTAGCATTGTTTACTTAACCCATCTGTGATTAATGGGCAATTGGGATTTTCCCAAACTTGTGCTGTTATAATGTTTCAGCAAACAGCCTTGTGATATATGTCATTTTGTACATGCGGGTATTTCTCTTGAATTGATTCTCTGAGATTATGAATAAAAGGGTAAACCATCTGTAGTTTTGATACATACTGTCAGATTCCCCTACACAGAGGTTGGATCATTTTACATTTCTGTCAGCCATATGTAAGTTTTTTTTCACAAGTCTTCTCCATTCAATGTGTTATGAAGATTTGGATTTTTGCCAAACTGAAAAGAGAAAAAACCTCACTGCCGTTTTGATCAGCGTTTTTCTTACTAAGAATGGATGTGGTAGTAGATGGAGAAGGAAGCTGGGTCAAAAAAGATTTCTTTCCCCTGTCTGTTTGCTTGTCAAAGACTGGAAAAATAACATATTTTTATGCTGATAGGAATGCTCCAACAGAGAAAAGTGGACCTGCAGGAGAGACTGGAAATGGTTGGGAGAACACTGTGGAGGAAGTGGGAGGAGGTGGAAGCTAATGCACAATGAAGGAGGCGGTTTCATGGAGGAGCACTGACAGGTCATCTGTAGTAAGGAGGCAGAGGATATGGGAATCTATGCGGATAAGCCAGTAGTGGGATCCTGGGGAAAGTCTCTCTTGATTACTCTACTTTTTTCTTATGAAAAAAGATTATCAGCTGAAAGTGTGAACAGTTAATAAGTAATCATTTTCCATTTTTCCTTCTGTTCAAGAGATTCAGAGCCAAACTTTTAGCCCATCTCTGTCAATACTGCTTAATCTCATCATATGCATTTTTTTGCACAATCTTACTCCAGCATCATCTCATTTTCTTGCCTGTATTTTCACTTCGCGCTTATTTTCTCACATTTATTTTTTAATTCTATAAACTGTCTCAAATCCTCTTTAGAAATAGGTGAGGAATATACACATAAAACTGGGTACACTCCTTATAATCTCACAGCACTTTAATCTTCTCCTAACACTGCCTCCTAAATTACAGATAAGAAAAGTTGCTCTTCTTTTCAAATATTTTCAAGGCTCCCAGTTTTAAAGAAATCTAAAATCTTTATAATGATAGGCGAGCTCACTCTGACCTGCCTCCACTTCCATTTTCCAGAGAGATTTTTAAGTTTTTCTCTGTTATCACTCCTTTCCTATCACAGTCTAAACACTTCAGCACTACTGGATAATTCTCTGTTGGCAAAATCTTTCTTTTTCCCCAATTTTTCTTGAGCAGTTCTTTCTACCAAGAACTTCTTTCTTCATCTGTCAATAAAAGTCCTACGCGTTACTGATAGTCCAGAGATGACGTTATCTATTACATATGCCATATAATTCTTCTCAGGATAAAGCATTCCCTCTTATATGATACACTTCTATTTCATCTGTATCTCTAATGAACAGTTAACTAATGCTACCTGTAATATAGTTAAGATGTGTCCTTGTTTGTCTTCCTTGAAGGAGTCTTTTTTACACATCTTAGTATTCCTCTTAGCAACTAAGAAAGAACTTGCACATAGCAGATATTCAACAAATGCCTGCTGAATTCAGTTAAGCGTACATCAAGTTCAAGACAGCACAGTGCAGACTATTTGTATCACATTTCTGTTTATACTTCTATTCAAAGAACCTCATATGTGAACAACTTTTCAAAGAGCTTCATATATGAAAAACATTTTTCATACCTTTACTATAAAGGATGACTCGAATAAGCTAAGATATTTCTCTTAAGATATCAATTTTGATTTGTGATTCTTTAAGATACTGGCAGTGCTTTAAGATTCTTTATTACATTTACTTCTATGTACGCTAAATGAGTTACCATGTGCTAATAATTTTTATGCACGACTATATAAAATTATTAACACAATTCTTAAAACTAGGTTATAAAATTGTACACTTGCTGATCATCCATGTACACAGCGTACTGATTAATTCTATGTGCCAAGTTGACTTGACCACGGGATGCCTAGATATTTGGCCAAACATTATTCTGGGTGTTTCTGGGAGAATGTTTTTGAATGAAATTAACATTTAAATCGGTAGACTGAGGAAAGCGGACTGCTCTCCCTATTGTGGGTGGGCCTCATCCAATCAGTTGAAGGCCTGAATAGACGAAAATGGCTTACCCACCCCTGAGTAAGAGAGAATTCTTTCTGCCTAACTGCCTTGAAACTAGGACATCAGCTTCTTCTTGCCTTCAGATGTGAACTGAAACATGAGCTCTTCCTGGGTCTTGAGCCTGCTGGCCTTCAGACTGCAACTACACCATCAGTTCTCCTGGTTTTCAGGCCTTTGGACTCAGACTACACTATGAGCGCTCCTGGGCCTCCAGCTTGTCAACTCACCTTGCAGATCTTGGGACCTGTCAGCCTCCATAATTGCATGAGGCAATTTCTTATAACAAATCTCTTTATTTTTTTTTTTGTTTTTTTTTTTGTTTTTTTGTTTTTTTGGAGGAAGATTAGCCCTCAGCTAACTACTGCCAGTCCTCCTCTTTTTGCTGAGGAAGCCTGGCTCTGAGCTAACATCCGTGCCCACCTTCCTCTAGTTTATACGTGGGACGCCTACCACAGCATGGCTGCCAAGCAGTGCCATGTCCGCACCCGGGATCCGAACCAGCGAACCCCGGGCCGCCGAGAAGCGGAACTTGCGAACTTAACCGCTGCGCCACCGGGCCGGCCCCCTAACAAATCTCTTTAAATACACACACACACACACACCCTATTGATCTTGTTTCCTTGGAGAACCTTGCTTAATACATATAGATATGAAACATCAATATATAGAAAACATACACAAAAATGATAATTGTTACTTCATTAGGATGGTGCTTTATGGATTTGAAACTTTTAATAATATTTTTAAATCACTTAAAATTTTGTTAAAGAAATAACTCCGATTATGTCACATCTTTGTTAAAATAATGTATAATAATACCATCTGGAACCCAAGATTAGAGGAACATTAATATTAGAGAAATATTTCTTATAGGACACAAAGAAAAATGCTTTACTTTTACATTTATTTCAAAATACCCTATAGAGTAAAAGTGGATAATACTTCCACACACCTTATTCATAAGCTGAGAGTTTCTACTGTTTGTGCAGCCTGAAAAGACACCGGCACAAGGAGATCAGTGATACTAGGGTGTGATTAAATTAAGACGGTAACACTGCTGTACCGCTGAGAGCGCTCAGTTCATCTGGATGGTAAATAGCAATAGATGGGCTATTGTCCACTAACAGACATTGATAGAAAGGGGAAAGGTCAGGCAAGGGAAGGTTATTTAAAACAGGCATGGATTTGGTTTTTACATTTTCCATTGAATCAGGAAAAAAGGTGAAAACAACAGCTCATGAAAGGCCAACTAACAAATACCTTGTATTAAAGATATCAACAGGCCCAAGGCCTGAAAGAAATCAGGCAGTAGATGTTAAAAAGAATGTTCTTGATCTGCCTCTCACTTCTGCTTATTCATTTAACTTCCCAGGGAATGTGTGGTTTTGTCATCTTTGATTAGGCCCTATTGTATCACAGCTCTTGGTACCTATCTGTACCCTAGGGATGGCACAGAGAGGATCTCTTCCCCTCCCTTCGTATAGCGTTTAGCAGGCCAGGATGGTTTCCTGTAGAGGTGGGTGCTTTTGATAACGATGGTTTGTCCATAGGGTTCTAGAAAAAGATAAAGGAGCTGGTTCTAGAAAATATGCATTTATAGAAGAGCTAGTTAACTATCCACTTAGTCATTCAACATTCTTTCTGAAAGTCACTAAGCTAGGGATTGTGGTAAGATACAAATATCTCATCCTGGCATCAATAATACTACTATCATATACTAATATATATCATTATATATTAGAATGTTAATAGATAGGATGTACATAATACTGTGTGCCAAACTTACATTATATACTTTAACTCATTCAATACTACAGAAAAAGGAGGTAACTTGCCCAAGGTCACACAGCTAGTTAAGTAGCAGAGGCAGAATTCAAACTCTGGCTCCAGAGCTATGCTCTTATCCTCTAAGTTAGGGTTTCTCAAGCTAAGTACTATTGATATTTGGGGTCTCTGCCATGGGGAGGTCCTGTGCATATTGATCCTGCGTAGGATGTTTAGCAGCATCTCTGGCCTGTACTCACTTGATGCCAGTAGCACTACTTACCTACCCTCTCTCAGTTATGACAGCTAAAAATGTCTCCAGACATTGCCAAGTGTCCTCTGAGAAGTAAAATTGCCGCTGATTGAAAATCACTGCTTTAATCTTTATTACCTTTCCAAGAACAGGAAAAATATATTACTATATATGTATGCATGTAGTAAACAAAGTAGAAGTGGTAAGTTTATGCTAAGGAAATTCAATGAGACAAAAAAAGGTCACTTCTGACTACAGAGGAATGAGAAAAAATTTAAAACAAGGAGAGGTAAGCTGCAGCCCAAATGCAGGTTATGCATCCCCTCTCCGTGCTCTCTTAATATTCTATACAGATCTACTGTCACTGTATGTATTTTCTACATTATTATTAATTTAGTTATTGTTGTCTGTCTCACCATTAGCTTGCTGGTTTCTTATTCATCTTTGTATCCCAGTGGGCTGACACAGTGTTGGATATATAAGTCCTCAATAGATGCTCATTGAAAGAATGATTGGTGCATAGGATGTGGACACGCAGAAATGGGGAAGGGCACTGTTATGCAAAAGAGTAAAGTCAGGAAGCACGGGACTTGTTTTAATAGTCACTGGCTACAACTCATGAGTCTGAAAGAGAAGTCAGAAGGTAGTTGGCATCAGACTCTGGACAGCCTTCTAGGCCTGGTTAAGGAATTTGTACTTCACTGCATAAAAAAAGCAGAACATTTTTGAAGAGAACAATGACATGATCAGAGGGATCAATCTGACAGTAGCAGGGAGAAGAGTCAAGAAGCAGAAATAAGAGGTAGGAGGAGATTATGACAAAAGTTCAAGAAAAAGGAAATGAGGACCTGACCACAGCCCTGGCAAGAGGGCTGAAGAGGAAAGGACAATAATGGCTGGGCTTGGAAAGTGGACTTGAGAAATTCAGGCAAAGTGAATATGTGGAAAGGGAGGAGTCAGAGATAAAGATACAAAGAAAATGTGATATGGAAAGACGGGAGTTGAGGGAGCTAATTAATATAACTCATGGGGAACAAAAATATGTTTTTGTCTTTATAGTTATAATGGGCTGGAATGTAAACTCCCTGAGTAGAAGGACTTTGTCCCATTCACCACTCTATCCCAGGACCTAGGGCAGCACTTAACATATAGTACTAATAGATAATATTTAAATGGTGCTTACTCTATGATAGGTACTGTTCTAAGCACTTCACATGTACTCTCTTTTTTAATTGTCTAAAAACCCATGGGGCAAGTACTGTAATTGTCCCTTTACAGATAAGTCACCTAAGACATAAAAAGGTAAGCAAGTTGCCTGAGGTCATATATCAAGTGACAAAGCCAGAAACTCTACCCAGAACTCACACTTGATAAATATTTGTTGAATCACCGAGAAGACTCACAGAGTATTTTCCACCTCTACATCCATTCTCTAGCGAGGAGACAGAAAGCCTTCAAAGGTTTGGCTCACTGACAATCAGACGCAGGCTGGGTAAGACACTGTAGTCTCAAATGCAGACGCCTCCCACTCAGGGGTCTCTGGAGAAATAAGAGCTGCTTCGTCTCTGCTACACAGCTCCTTTTAGCAACACCCCTTGAGAATGTGTGGCTATGCATTTAATAGCAACAAAGCATAAATATCTTTGGGTAAAAAAAATCATGAATTACTTTTACTCACTCAACAAGGGCTGAGAGCCTCCTCAGTGGCAAATCTGGCATAGAGCAATGGTTCTCAAATTTATTACGTGTCAGAATCACCTCAAGGGCTCACAGAACACAGACTGCAGGCTGCCACCTGCCAGGTCTCTGATTCAGTAGGTCTGGGGTGAGGCCTGAGAACGGGCTTTCCTAACAAGTTCCCGGACGCTGCTAATGCTGCTGGTCAGGGGATAACACTCTGAGAACCAGGGTAGAGAGCAGAGGAGGCACAATAGAGTAGGACATGCAGGGTCCCTTCCATTTCAAACCCTCCATAGTAGGCAAAACAGGATAATGTGACATATAAGAGTGTACACAGGGAGTACAAGAGAGCATAAGAGAAAGGTCAGATGTGCAGTAAAAGTCAGCCAGGCAATGAGGGAAGCAGGAGGAGCTGAGACGGCATGATCGGGTGCAGAAAGAGTATGTGAGGCTGAAGAAGAGAACACACAAAGCCTAAGAAGAAAGAAAGCGCTTGGCACATCTAGGACATTGAAGTAAATTAAGAATGGCTGAAACACAGAGCTTGATAAGGACTACTCAGACAAGGGTGGGTACAGTATGCCCTCAAAGGCCATGGTAAGGAATCTAGTTTCTTCAAGGGGAGTGGAATCTGAGTAATTTTAAGCAGCAAAAAGACCAGATCAGATACGAGTTTTCAAAAATGCACTGGCAGTAGTTTAAAGAACAGACTGCACAGGGGCAAGCCTGGGGGCAGGGAGATTATTAGAAAGTGTTTGAGGCACTGGTCATTCATGACGGACTGACCAAGGCAGAAGCAGTGAGGAATAAGAAACAGACAGATGTGAGAGATATTAAAGAGGCAGAATCAACAGGAATTAATCACTGACTGGATTTAGGAAAGAGGGCCTGAGATGAATGAAAAATTAAGAATAACACTTTGGAGCCTTCCTTGCAAACTGGGGAAATGATGGTCCATTCATTTACAGGAACACACAGAGGAGGAGAAAGGCTTCAGAGGGTGAGAAGAAACACTAAGTTCAGTTTTGGGTCTATTGAGT
Source organism: Equus quagga (assembly GCF_021613505.1). NCBI lineage: Eukaryota > Metazoa > Chordata > Mammalia > Perissodactyla > Equidae > Equus > Equus quagga. The sequence continues at coordinate 87,045,933 of NC_060269.1, forward strand.
CTGAGATGCCTGTGGGACATTCCAGGAAAGATAATCTAAAAAGTGGTTATATATTTAAGTCAAGAGCTTTGTGTTAAAGATATGTAATTCAGGAGCTGGCAGCATATAGCGACCAATTTTTAGCTTTTTAAAAAGATCTGATAAAAACTATGACCCTCTGTGCAGAAAAATACATATACATTCTTTGTTTGGGAATATAATTCTTAAATTTTCAATGGCTTCCTGAACCCATTCCTTTGACCTCTAAGGGTACCATGGAACTTGGGTTAAGATCCCCTGATATATAAAGCAATTGTACAAATTTACTTGGTCATAACTTTTCTTTCATAATTTCCTAAGGGGAAGAGAACCTCCCCCAAAATTATATTAAAAGCTCAAATTAGCATTTCTAGTTTTAAAATTAACATCTCCCCTCACCCATTACTGTCTACATTTCATCACACTTTACATATCTGAGAAGTACACTCAGCTAGTTTCTGAGATACACCCAAATATCTTAATATATCTGACAACTTATTTGTTCCTATATCAACTGTAGGGTTGGGAACAGTAGTTTACATACACTACAAGCCAAAATGTGCTTCCGTGCTCTGGAGGAGACCCATTCAGAGTACAATAGCCCCAGCTCTGCTAAAGTGGAATGTTTCCATTCTGTTCCCTTGTGTGTGTCTCTCTCTCTTTCTCTCCCCGCTTTATGGGGCTAAGTTTCCATCATCATAAGAATTACTTCCTCAAGTTAAGATTCTATGTATTTATAGACTGATATGATGAAAATATGTTACCTGACAAGAGTAACACATTATACCATGAGCTCTCAATCACATAGCACCAGAAATTAGTTTATCACCTAGTGGAACATAGTATGTTGAAGTGATGATACTTTAAAGAGCTAGAATCTTATAGCTTTGTACCTATACAACTATAGCATTTGATTCTTTTAAAAAAATTGTGGTAAAAAATATAACATTAAATTTACCATCTTAACCATTTTTAAGTGTACAGTTCAGTAGTGTTAGTATATTCATGGTGTTGTGCACCAGATCTCTAGAATTTTTTTCATCTTGCAAAACTAAAACTCTATACCCATTAAACACTAATTCCTTCCCCCTCCCAGGTTTCTACTTTCTATTTCTACGTTTTTGACAACTTTAGATACTTCATATGATACATCGTACAGTGTTTGTCTTTTTGTGATTGGCTTATTTGCTTAGCATGATGTCCTCAAGGGTAATCCATGTTGTAGCATGTGACAGGATTTCCTTATTTTTTTAAGGTTGCATAATATTCCATTGCATGCATATGCTGCATTTTCTTTATCCATTCATCCATCAATGGACATCTGGGTTGCTTCCACCTCTTGTGTATTAAGAATAATGCTGCAACTAACAAGGGTGTGCAAATGTCTTTTTCAGATTTCCTTTTGAATTCTTTTGGATGTAGACCCAGAAGTGAGATTGTTGGATCAGATAGTAATTCTATTCTTAATTTTTTTGAGGAAACCTCATACTATTTTCCGTAATGGCTACACCATTTTACATTCCCCAAAAAAGGTGCACAAAAGTTCCAATTTCTCTGCATCCTTGTCAACACTTGCTATATTCTGTTCTTTTCAGAGTGGCTATCCTAGTGGGTGTGAGGTGGTATCTCCACAACCCCAGTATTTAAATTTTCAATTGAATTATGTTATTACATGTTGCACTCTGGTACTGGACAGTCCTCAAGTTTCTTCTGTAGTGACTCATACAGTGCCCGGCATACAACAAGTATACTTGTCAAATTTATGGATGAGTGAATAAACAAATGGGAAGGAGGGGAAAAAGAATGAATTAATAAGATTGAACATAGAATAAGTATAGTATAGTGTGGTTAAGGGCACTTGGTCTTTTTTTCAACATGTTCAGCTGAGACTTTTTTAAGGTTGGGGAAGTGGATTTACTAGTATTGTTCTAAAGATGATCCTTGAGGCAACCAAAGACTCCAAAGAGCTAAAGCAATCCTGAGAAAAAAGAACCAAGCTAGAAGCATCACAGTCCCTGACTACAAAGCTATAGTGATCAAAACAGCCGGGTACTGGTACAAAAACAGACATGCAGATCAATGGAACAGAATTGAAAGCCCAGAAATAAACCCACACATCTACTGACAGCTAATCTTTGACAAAGGAGCTAAGAACATACAATGGAGAAAGGAAAGTCTCTTCAATAAATGGTGTTGGAAAAACTGGACAGCCACATGCAAAAGGAATGAAAGTAGACCATTATCTTACACCATACACAAAAATTAACTCAAAATGGATTGAAGACTTGCATGTAAGACCTGAAACCACGAAATTTCCAGAAGAAAATATAGGCAGTCCACTCTTTGACATTGGTCTTTAGAAGGATCTTTTTGAATACCATGTCCACTTGGGAAAGGGAAACAAAGAAAAAATAAAGACAACCCTTGATTTTGAGGAAGCACAGATGCTAGGAGCCATAATTCCTGATATTTAAAGTGCAAATTAGTGGCGATAAGCACTTAAGCTAAGATTCCTTTATTTTATCAGGAACATAGTACAAATCCCTGGTGCATATCAATATTCTTGAAGAGAAATCACAATGAGAATTTGATTTAAGTTCCAATGCTATCAAACTAATTTCAAAACAACAGCCAAATCAAGCACATTGTCTGCCAAGCAAGAAGGAAGCAAACGACTACCCAGTAAAAGGGAAAAGCCAGAGGATCAAAAAGCTTACTGTGACCTGCATAAGCCTGTCTAGTTATTTAAAGTTATCTTGAAAAGTAAAATTCTATGGCAGATAAATGAAGGTGCTATTTATATAGCTGGTAGTAAGGTAAACTTTTTTCATACAGCTGTACACATACAATTTACAAAACAAGTTCCACTGAATGACGGGAAATGTGTCAAGGTCTTACCAAGTACTCACTATTATTCACAATATTGTGCTAGGCATTGAGTGTTATAAAAAGAAGTTTTATATATCATCAACAGCAAGCATTTCTTGAGTCCTAGTTAATGGCATATCTTAACTCATGAAAGTCATGGAATGCAGTTACTATTTTCTTTTTCAAAATGTCCTTGCCCCATCAAAACCACAATACTAGACATTACGGCTATTCCTCCAATCTTTGCTTTACGTTTATATTGCAAACAGTAATGGGATCAAAAAACTTGCCTTAATTTTCTTTGTATTTAGAATCACGCTGAAGCTTCTGAGGCATGAGGTAAGCTAGAAGTTCCAGTTAGACTCACAGAGAAATCAGCTTTAACACAGTAACGGCAACAATCCCACCCCCAACACATGCTCCTGAACACTTGGTCTAATAATCAGGAGGCTTCAGTCACCTCTCCAAACACCCAGTCTAAGAGCTGGACCTAACACAGGGCAGTGTGCTTGTTTGGGTGAACTGACACCTCAGGGCAAACTGGGGATGCCCTCAGCAAACCAGAAGAGCACTTGTGCACCTGAAATTTCTCCTAAGCATTTGTTCCCTTTGACTGTTGATTTTAAATGCCTTACAGAAAGAATCTGTAAACACCTATGTGAAATTTTCATAATTAGAGAAAATTCTCCTATAATTCAGTAAAAGTTTTTAAAGTTAAGACATCCACGGCTTTACTCTGCTGCAGTTCTCAGTTTTTCTGAGGGCACCAGCCCCTCGAGACACTGATAAGGTTATGGACACCCTTCTCCAAAAGTGCTCAGACACGCAAAGCTTACCCTGCTGTGTCACTGATTTGTAGACATCCTGAAGCTCGATAAAGATCCAGAAATGTCAAGAGTTAACTAATTTGCACACACACCATGCCTATTTCCAATGTTCTAATTACCCTCTATCTTTTAAAAGTTTATTATTAAATGAGTCATATACAAAATGAATGCATACTATTTATATAACAAAAAATGAGTAACTATATATATGTTATCCAGCCTAATAAAACACTATCAGTACATTTGAATGTCTTCATGATATACAACAACCAGAATGTATACACTCTACAGTATACAAAGCCCCTTTCAAATTCTTCATTTTATGTTATGGGAACTTTCTTAGGGCTAATGCCTTAAGCATTCCCTCTACCTTATAGCTATCGTCTCCCTTCACTGGTTGCTTTGCTTGTACCTCCCCAAAATCTTAAGCAGCTCACAGAATATAAAAGGTAGATAAACTGGGATTCTCTCCCAATTTTTGTCAGTCCTTCTTCAGATACACAATCAATAGCTCAAGTCAAGGTACCTTCTTCTAGCTTAACCAACAGACATACACACAATCTTTTTCTGATGTCAACGGCATCAGCATCCTCGGACTGGATACTTCTGTCATAAACTATCCCTTCTTCCTTGTTCCATCAAACGAATTGTCAAACTGTCAGCTCTGCTTCCACTGCATCCCCTTCATCCACGCCTTTATATTCTCAAGGCATGACACATTTTTCAGTCCTTTTCTCAGATTACTAAAACTCCCCAGTTAGATTCCTATACAATCATTCATCTCACCTACTTATTCACTTTCATCAAACTTACCTTCCGAAATCACAAAGCGCATCCTATCACCCTCCTAAAAATGTGCCTCAGAAGAAAGTCTCAAGTTCTGGCAAAGTCCTCTTCATTCTGACCTACAGCCTCCCCTTCCTTAACCACAGCCTTCCAGGGAGCTCACGCTCTAGCCTAGCTGGTCTGACCAAACATTCTCTTAACCCAGTGGACAATTTCTTACCCGTTATCATGGCACATACTAATAACCCTGCGTGGAATGCCCACTTCCATCTATTTTCACTTTTCTAAACTCTACTCACTCTTCATAGCCCAACACAAATGCCACCTTCTCTGTGATATCATTCCAAACTAAAAATTAGTTGCTCCTCTTCTGGAATCCCAAAATACTTTATCCTTCTATACAGCATTTATTTCAATCTGCCGTATATTATAGATTGTTCTATACATGATGATCAGGAGCAAGTATCTAGTTATTTTTGTATCTTCCTCCTGAGCACAGTGTTTTGTACACAGCAGGCATTTAATAAGTATTTTTAAACATGAATAACAGCTCAATTTTTTTCATACTGTTTTTTAGGTCCATAAATTTTTTACAAAACTGTTTTAAACTCTTCAATAAAATAAATATAACTTCTTGGAATACATGATCATTTTAAACTCAATGGATTTTTCACAGGTAGCCCAGTGTTTTTACTTTTTCTATCCCCACCAAAATAAGAAACAAAATTAAGCAAAAAAGACTTAACAGTTACCTTTTCAACATCTGAGAGAGAAGTTAGTGATTGATTTTGAAGAACCTCTGGTGCAGTGAATGCTCGAAGATCTTGATTGGAAATATTTTCATCTGTAAATGACACACTACCAGATGGCAGCAACAGCAGAGACCACGGGGAAATGATGAAGCCAAGGGCAGCAGGATCAGCTATGCTTACTGGTTTGTAACCACACAGAATAAAAAGAAAAAAGAAAGATAACTGCTTAAAATCATAATCAGAGGAACTACAGATCACTTAAACATAAACGAATATCCTAGGCTATTCATATATATGTTAACATGCAGTTATATACACCAAATCAACATGCTACAAAAAGATAGTGGGTTTCATACACCTATTACTCCCAGCATTATTAACAACAATGCCTTGATTTGGCTTACTCTTTCAAAACTTAGATGGTAGGTCTTGGAAAATAAAAATAGAGAACTTTCATTTTCAGTCAAAAGAATTAAACTTGGTTCAAATACTTCATCACAATGACACAGAGACACAGATAAGGATCAATAGTTCTTACTTTTTATGGGATCATGGATTTCTTTGAGGATTTGGTAAAAACTATGATCTCTCTTTCAAGGAAATTGACCATAAATACAAAACTCTTCACCAAAAAGGATTCATGGATCTCCTTATAGCCCATTTATGGACTCCAGGTTAAGATTTCCTGATTTAGACCACAGTGTTCTGGAACTGATAGAAAATAATTCCTTTGATAATTCATCAGATTTGGAATTAGTAGTTTCTACCCACAATGAAAATTTCTTTCCCGTGTCAAAACACGTACTTGTCTGGAATTTGGATTTTGTCTTGTGTGCATTTGTTCATTTTTGCACTAGAATTTCAGGCAGCTTATGTATTACCAAATGTGACCAATGGGGTCTCTAGTATTTTTGTTTTAATGTTTGCCTGTATGGGTGCCTAAGAACTCATGTTTAAGAGTATTAAAAAAAAAATTTCCATAGATTTCAGCAGCCCTCCTCCTCAAAGAGAAGCTATACGCTAGGTTCAACAAAACAGAGTTATTAGAGGGAATTTTATTTTGTCCTCCTATTTCAAAAGGAAGTTGAAAACCTCTATTAATAGGTTTTAAGGTAGCCGCTAAGTGAACTGAGTTATAGACTCAAGAAACTGCTATAGGAGAGTCACAAAAGGCCTGTGACTGTCTCTACCATTATTATTCAATCTGAATGGGTTATAGTGATATCTCTCTAAGTGAAATCATAAGAAATTGACAGAAGTCTATGGAACAGTTTATCAAACACAGTGTTTACGCTTTCCTGAAAACAACTTCTATTAGAACTGAATCATCCATCCTTTCTGACTTATTAACCTCTACTTATGGTCAAGATTCTGACCATCAGAATTTGACTTATGTTAATGAAACAGTAAACTATTAAAATTCATTCCTCCTTTGAATATTAAAAAGCCAACTATATGTTCTCCTGTATTTTTATAAATATGAAACATGTCTTCAATAACTGTGTTAAAAAAGGAAAATGTGTTTGAACGCACCTTTTAATCACTTAGCACATCTTATATTGCACTGAAGTCGAGTCACTGACCAGTGGTCCTCAAAGACCTACCCAACCACACATCTGGCTGTTAGAAACATAGCTCACAATTCTTATGGTAGAATATATTTCAATGAATCATCGTAGCTGGTAAGCCTAGGTATATTATTGCCTTTCACGGCCACTTTACACATTTTCTATTAAAAGCTTTTGGGGTATTTCATGCACAAATACCATGCAATCACTCAAAAAAGGCAGAACAATATTTTCTTTGTCAAAGGACGCTATTCAAAATATGGAGATTTTGGGGCCAGCCCGGTGTTGTAGTGGTTAGGTTTGTGTGCTCTGCTTCAGCAGCCTGGGGTTCATGGGTTCGCAGCCTGGGCACAGACCTATACACCGCTCATCAAGCCAAGCTGAGGCAGCATCCCACATAAAATAGAGGAAGATTGGCACAGATGTTAGCTCACTGATAATCTTCCTCAAGCAAAAAGAGGAAAATTGGCTACAAATATTAGCTCAGGGCCAAAATTCCTCACATACACACAAAAAATTGAGATTTCACATGTCACAGATATTATAACACAGTCTACAATCAATTCCTTTCTAATTAGCAACTAAAGGGAACAAACACTAGGAGACCAATGAGGAAAGCAATGAACTAATACAGTATGAGATGATGATGGCCTGGAACCACAGGGGTAGCAGTAAAGGCAGTGAGAACCTGTTGGAACCTGAATGTATTTCGGAGATAGTGACAACAGAATTTGTCAACAGACTGGATGTGGAATGAGAGAAAAACGAATTAGGATGACCCCAAGATTTTGGTCTCAGGAATGGGAAGGATGGAGTGTCATCAGCTGATAAAGAAGACTCAGGATAGCACAGGTTGCTGAAGTAGGGGTTGGGAGATGGTGGTAGAAGTTAGAACTTTACCTTTAGACCTATTAAGTTTAAGATATCTGTTAGATATTCAAATGGGGGTGTCAAGTAGGGCAGTTGGATCTAGAGAAGGGGAGAAAAGTGTGAATTAGAGATACAGTATTTTGGGACTCATTGGCCTAACAGATGTTATTTAAAGCCTTGTGACTGGATGAGATCACCAAAGAGTGAGTTAAGATAGAAAAGAAATCAAGACAAGGACTGTGCCCTAGGGTACTCCAACATTAAGACTGATGCTCCTTCTTAGCATTTTTTTCCAGGTTGTTCTTCTCTTGGGCATCCATGCAAGTATGGTGCTGTACTTTCCCTCTCACACTTCTCATTTCACTCATTACTGCCAATCTCCATCCCACTATTTTAATTAGTAATTGAGAGGTAGCTGGGATACTAACTCTCATGTTTAATTCCTGTCAGCCTTCCTTGGGGAGAGAATTATGATTTCTAGTATACCTGTTACCATTTGACTTTACAAATTATTCAGGATCACAGCTAACACAGAGGCATGAATGACGCACAGAAGTCTAAACGCTACGTCTTGACCCGGCATCTGGATGCTGGTATCCACTCAGACCAGAAACGAGCTGGCTATACCTCCTCCTCCTCCTCAGCCCAGGCCACAGACTGACCCTACCCGCTCCGTGACAGGGGAGCACAGAACAGTAACCATTGAAGGTGAAAGCAATCTGTAATTGCTTATCACTTCAAAGTTAAGAGGTTTATTCACCTACCAGCACAGCCAAGGTCTGCAAAACTACTATTATTCTACCAAGAACTGTTATCTTTCAACTTTTGCTTTATATAATAGGTTTTTGTTTATTTGTTCGTTTTTACTGAACATCTAAAGTATATCATTTTAAGCACTATACATATTTAAATGTAATCTTCCCAACTTTACAAGTCATTTGTTCATAGAGTCTATAGTACTACTGGGGAGATAAAATGTATTCACAAACAAATACAACACAGAAAATAAAAAGGCACCTTAGAGAGAAAAAGAGGATACAAACGGAGTTTAGAGGACAGAAAATTACTTCAGCTACGATGAAGAGAGAATCAATTTTTTTTGGTGTGGGGAGGGTGAGGAAGAGTCACCCTGAGCTAACATCTGCACCAATCTTCCTCCACTTTGTATGTGGGTTGCCTCCACAGCATGGCTGACAAGCAGAGCAAGTCCACACCTGGGATCCAAACCCAAGAACCCAGGCCACCAAAGCGGAGTGCGCAGAACTTTACTCAGCCACGGGACTGGCCCCCTAACTTCTTTTTTTCATATGTGGCCTTTTAAGATGACTAAGATTTGACCATGGTTAAGGGAGAGGTTCCAAAGAGAAGAAATAGCCAAAGCAAAGGCATGTAGTCAGGAAATGATTAAGTTTGTACAAGGAGCAGCAAGAATCTTAGGCAGAGGAACGGTGGAGAGCAGTGAGAAACAGAATTACCAAGGTGGGTCATATTTTTGCTTGTTAAAAAACACACATACACAAAGAAATGATGCAAATATTTTCATCATATTTCATTCAAATGTGATTTTTAAATGTCTTGTAATAAAGTTAAAGCAGCTGTGACAATAAACTACATTGCTGTCAAATTCCCAAAACACACACACACAACATTCTAAGTACTGGATTCTTTAGAAAACAGTCAAACAACAAAATACATTTTTCAATAATTGTAAACCTATAATTATTATACAAACCTACAAGTGAGGAAATTTAGAGTTGTGGCTAAAATCAGTCTAATTCACCCTCCTTGTCTAACTAAAAGGAAGGAATTTAAAGCAAATGTATTAAAAATCCTTCAAAGAATGCTAACCAAAGAATATTTAAAAATGGAATTCCAGGGGCTGGCCCCGTGGCCGAGTGGTTAAGTTTGCGCGCTCCGCTGTAGGCGGCCCAGTGTTTCGTTGGTTCGAATCCTGGGCGTGGACATGGCACTGCTCATCAAACCACGCTGAGGCAGCGTCCCACATGCCACAACTAGAAGAACCCACAACGAAGAATACACAACTATGTACCGGGGGGCTTTGGGGAGAAAAAGGAAAAAAAATAAAATCTTTAAAAAAAAAAAAAAAATGGAATTCCAGAAGCTTGTAATTTGAAGTACTATAGTGTTTTAGTTGTGTGATGATTGTCCTCAAGAATGCTATTATTATGAAAGAGTAAACCTGATGTGAACTGATGCCAGTTGGCAAATGGTTCTATTTTTAGACCTTTACCAACATTCCACAGAAAAAGTTCCTTAAACAGAATTTCAAGCAGCTAGAGGCAAAGTGAAAAACAAGCAGAAATTTGATATGCAAGGAAACATCTTAGAGCTTCTTTCTAATGTTCCCTTAAACGAAGATCCATATTCACACATTTTATTCCTAACGGATCCTACCATTTCCTTTAGACTGTCCCCTTCATTTTATTTTTTGGACTTCCAATTACGGTATAAAAAATTAGGGAAATAATCATAACTAGGTAACAAGTATGATAAGGTAACACTAATCAAAAGTATCAGGATGGGTCAGCCCAGTTGCACAGTGGTTAAATTCGCATGCTCCATTTCAGCAGCCTGGGATTCGTGGGTTCAGATCTTGAGCACAGACCTACACTGCTCATCAAGCCATGCTGTGGTGGCATCCCACATACAAGAAAGAGGAAGATTGGCAAAGAAATTAGCTCAGGGACAATCTTCCTCAAGTAAAAAGAGGAAGACTGGCAACAGATGTTAGCTCAGGGACAATCTTTCTTATCAACAACAACAAAAAAGGATCAGGAAATCATCTAAAGACTTAAAACAACAATGACACCATTTTGACCTGAAAAATCCCTTTGCCTATTTAAGCACACGCAGAGAAACTATAGTCCTCTCATTCTACATGTTGTATCAGAGTGCCTAGCAAAAATCTATGCAGAGGTCACTGTTCCAAACTCTGAAGTATTTGATGAAGTCACTTTATAAAACAGAATTCTCTCAAAAATTCAGTTCATGTGTTCATAAAAATATATACAATGTTAAAACAATCATCTGGCATAACAATGCACAAACAGAAAAAAATAAATGGTTTAGAATATTTCCACTATACTTTAACATTTTCTTGACAGTAAAACTTAGTGATAAATTTCTTCACTAGAATAGAAGAGAAAAGACATTATTTCGTGATGACATTTACTCACACAAACACACACAGTCTTTTTCTTTTTTTTTTTTTAAACGCTAAACACATGCAAGCCACTCATCCAAACCACAACCACTGGAATCTTGGTATGGCTTCTGATCAATTAGGCTTCTAGTAGTTTTGTTTGTTACGTACTTGCAAGACTCTTGAGGAAATTCCAAACAATGCATCTTGGTAACAAAACACAATGAGATCTGAGTTTAACAAAAGTGAAACACAGGCAATCTGTAAAACTAAACTGGTTATGATTATTAGAAGTAACAGGGCTTCCACGGCTGGACAATATGGGTAGAAGGAAGCAGGTCTCTAAGAATTTGCTCTCTTCTTCAGCAAACTTCCTTGGCCATCTGATTCAAGCAGCATGAAGATATAGTAGCAGTTCTTTCATTTCTTCCTTGCATTATATTCTGAGGACACCGCCCACTTGATTCCTTTGATATATGAAGATCCTCCTCTTTGATTTTCCTTTTGTGTTCACCCTTGTTACCCACCTTCTTTATCCTCATCAATAAAAACTGCACATCCAAAAATTATATACAACAATACTGAACAAAATGCTCTTGTAACTCTTTTCACAGATTTTTTCTGTGAATATAAAGTGGTTTAAAGACAGGAACTATGAATTTCCTAAAGATCAGGTAAAATCCCATTACAATAATGTAATTGCAATACGTGAAAAAAATGAAATTGTTTACAATTCCAGCTCTGCAGCACAGGTCCACAGTCTTTTAAAGTGGCCTTCTGCCCTGGTTGCTATGATTATAACTTACCAATTTACATTTTGCTGGTTACCAAAAAATGGTTATTGTGGAGCTCCATGATGAAGAAAAACAAAGTTTTCTTTCAACTTTCAAACACCAGGAACTCTTAATTATCCACCAGGAAAATATACTGGATCTTTATTCTCAACTCTTTATTAGTTATTTTTTCAAGTATGATTCAAAGGAAGTATCAGCTTTGCTAATTGGACTATTGAAAAAAACTTATTTACAAAGTGTCTGACTTTGGGGGCTAGGAAATAATTAGGAAAGCATACATGCCTCCTGTCTCCTAAATCACAGGATTTTGGGGTCAATTCTGGAGACGGGGCACAGGACTTCACACAGCATTTTCTAAAAGCTTCCTGGAGATTCAGATGTGCATATCCATCTACCCAACACACAGCTAAGAACCACTACCCTCATTACAGGCAATAAAATAGTGTCATAGCTTAATTAAGTTGCTTCTTGATCTTGGACTTGTTCCATTTCTATGTCAATTTACTGATACTAAGAACATGATGAGATGGAGTATGTATAATTTTATATCCTTTCCTAATGCTTTAAAAAATTGCTTTGTTCAGCTCATAAAGCCACGAGTGAGGTATTTTTTTACAAGAGATAGGGCAAGCCAGACAGTGTTAAGTAACTATCTTACCCAAATTATAATAAAGTCATTTTGTATTAGAAAGGCAGAATGGCTATCAGAAATAACTTTAGATTAGAAGTGAAACCTAAATAGCTCTTCTCTATTTATAAGGAGGAAGCTGAATAAATGGCACCAAACTTTTATGGTAAAGGCCCTTTATAAATAGCACCAGCTTGTGTTTTTTTTCCCAATACAAAGTTTTGAGTTAGAGGAGATCCTCTTACACCCTGCTCCCTGCATAATGTCAGGGGAAAAAGAACACAAAATTTAAAGAATGAACTCAGCAACTTCTCCTTACTTTCAAGGACCTGGAATTTACACAAAGACCGAAAAACCAATAATATCAAGAGTGACTGGCATTTATTTCACTTTTGGAGAACTGGATGAAAAGGTCATGAAGATTAGTGTACATTTTCAGTTTCCAGAGGAAGGAAATACATAGTTTTCCAGAGAGGAACTGGCTTTTTATTTCTGATGACATGATTCCACATAAGTATGATCTGTAGCTACTTATGAAAAACATCTTTGTGATCACTAATGCCATCCTCTGCTACTCTTCAGATACCACACCCCCATTTACAGTTTTAAAATCTTTTCCTTTTCAAAGAGAAAAGGGAAAAGGAGGCTTATTTGAATGATAGACTATTTCACTTTTCAAAAATAACTATTAGGATACATTTCTTGTAAAAATGTTCACCACGACTGATACACATCACTTCAAGAAACTAAAAATCTTAACCTGTTACTGATACAAGGCATATACGATAAATGATACAAAGCATAAAGCCCCAGTTCAATATGTATATTTGAGAAAAGAAAAAGAGAATTGTAAAATGTTTTCTCCTAAAAGTTTAGCTACATATTGTGGATAAATGTCAGTCTGAATGTTGAGTAAAAGAAACCAGACACAAAAGAGTTCAAATTGTATGATTCTATTTATATGATGTTTAAAATCAGGCAGAACTTATCTATGCAACATGTCATAATAATGACTGCTCTTGGTAACCAAGAACTGACTAGAAGGAGCCTTCCCAGGTGCTTGAAGTGTTCCATACCTTGATCTGGGTGGTGGTTATATGGGTGTGGGCATTCATGAAATTCATCAGGCTGTACAATTCAGAATAATGCTCTTTACCATATACATTATACCTCAATATCTTTTTAAAAAAATCTCTGTAACTAGCAAATTAAAACAATAAATACAGTGAGTAAAATTGCATTTATCAGTAAGGATGGAACTAGAGAGCATGACCTGTAGCAACTTTCCCCTCTAAATGTAAGACTTTTTAAATTTATAAAATGGTCCATGTTGTCACATCTAGAGCCAAAAGAATTTCAAAGCAAAACACAGTGTATTGACTATGCATTTGTGGGGGAGGGGTGGTTTACTATAAGTAACTCATACATTTGTTAAACAACACACTTTATTCATTTTAAGAATGCTGACATTAAATTAATTTCATGCTTTATAGTTTGTTTCCAGGGAACAAATGGGGTAATTTTATCTGATTCAAACACATTTAACTTGAAGGACCTGTTAATTCTGGCCTTAAGAAGGCAAGGCAAGATGCAGCATGTCAAGGACAACTGATACACCCTGTTAATCAGGAGAATTATGATCGTAGATACTTAGGAATGTAGTATAAAGAGGCAAGTTAGGATTTGGTCTTTTAAAAGCTGCATAGACTATACAGAGATTTACTCAAAAGCTTTTAATCCATAAAAACTTTCTATATTTCCTATAAAGGCTTAAAAAAACAAATAAAGCAGGAAGTCAATTTGAAGTTTAGTGCTTTGTCTCCCTTCTCAGGAATTAATCGAGTTACTTTGGTTCTACCAGATTGACAGTTTAACATTTTCTCTCTTTTTGTGATTATCCTTACAAACATTAAGGATATTTGACTATGCAAACTATAAAGTCAATAGACCTACATTTCTCATGAACAGAATCAAATCCTTAAACTGTTTTAACTTTTATCTACTCCATCCCAGGCTAAATGTTACTATTTTCTTAAAAATTTTAAATTTGACATCATTACTCATGATTTTTTTATACAGCCAATGCTTATTTAGATTTACCATCAACTTGACTAATTTTTTTTTGCTTATCATTCCTTCTTGAAACTTTCTTTTCCCTTCTGGGTTAACTTTCCTTCTTCCTGAAATACACTTTTACTAATTTCCCCAGTGAAGGTTTGTTGATGGTAAATAGTCGGTTTTCGTACAAAAATGCTTTTGTTTTGACCTTTTTCTTGAACTACAGTTTAAGAGGACAATAAATTTTATCTATACATTCCAGTACAGTAGCCATTAGCTACATACGGCTTTTAAGAACCTGAAATGTGGCTCATATAACTAAGGATCTGAATTTTAAATTTATTGTAAATTTTAAAATGAATACTTAATTAGTTACTGGAAATTTTTTTAAAGTCTGCTTGGAACAACTTGAGTATGTAAATCTACTTTTTCATCAGTAAATTTTATGAAATCTAAACATTTTTGATGAAATTTAGAGTCTGAACTGAGATGTGCTATGAGTGTAAAATAGATATTGACTTAGTATAAAAAAGTGTACATCTTATGAATACTTTTTATATTGATATATTTTAATATGTTGGATTAAATATATTATTAAAATTAATTTCATCTACTTTTTTAACCTTTTTAATGTAGTTCCTGGATAATTTTAAATTATATATATGACATATATTTCCATTAGACATCGTTTTTCTAAGTTGAATTATATTCTTTAATAATTTTTTCTTTTTTGTTTTAAAAACAATTATGAAGTATTCTCATAGCAGTTTGAACATGATATTCTACCAAATTCTGATTCTACTGTTGCTGTTAAGAAGTTAGCAGGGCCGGTCCTGTGGCCAAGTGCTTAAGTTCGCGTGCTCCATTTTAGTGGCCCAGGGTTTTGCCGGTTCGGATCCTGGGCACGGACGTGGCACTGCTCATCAGGCCATGCTGTGGTGGCATCCCACATGCCACAACTAGCACACGCAACTAAAATATACAACTATGTACCGGGGGGCTTTGGGGAGAAGGAGAAAAAAAAAAAAAGGTCCGCTATTGGCCTAATTGTTTTTTCTTTGGAAATAATCCACTTTCTTTTTTTGATTGCTTTAAAGATCTTCTCTTTATCTATAATGTTCTGTACTTCCAATCCCATGAATCTAGGTATGGGATATATTTTTATTTATTTTGACTACGACTTAAGCTTCTAGAGTATTAGGATCTATGTACTTCGTCAATTCTCAAAACTTCTTTACTGTTATACTTTTCATTCTCTCATCCTGTTTCCCGTTCTCTCAACTCTTCCTTCGGAACTCACAGAAGGGGTATGTTGGACCTTCTCATTCAATCCTCCAGGCACCTAAACCCCCTTACATTTTTAATATCCAGGTAATCTCAGCACTATTAGTTAGTCCAGTTTATGAATTTTAACTTTAAAAAGAAAAGAAAATCTGTGTAATTCAGTTGTTTAAAGTCTCCAGTGAAGTTGTAAACTTAGTCACTATGTATTTTGTTTCTAGACGTTTTCTTTTTTTCATCCTGCCTGTATTAATTTGCTAGGGCTGCCATCGCATACACTGCACACTGGGTGGCTTCAACAACAGAATTTTATTTCTCACAATTCTGAAGCCTAGAAGTCTAAGAACAAGGTGCCAGTAGGGTTGGTTTCTTCTAACGCCTTCTTCTCTTCTCGGCTTGCAGGTGGTCATTTTCTCCCTGTGTCTTTACATGGTCTTCCCTCTGTGTGTCTGTCCTTATTTCCTCTTCTTATAAGGACACCAGTCATAATGGATTAGGGCCAACTCTAAAATAACCTCATTTTAACTTAATTACCTCTTTAAAGACCCTATCTCCAAATACAGTCATATTCTGAGGTACTGGGAGTTAGGACTTCAATGTACGACTTCTCAGAGAACAAAATGCAGTTCATAACACACTGCCTTAGGAACATCCAACTGTTACAGCATCGTTCTTGGAGAAGATCATCCTTCCTATCTTTCCCAACAAACATGTGAACATATAAATATGGGTCCTCTTTCTGGACTCTATAACGTGCCATTAATTTATTTGTCTATTTTGATAACTGTAACTTTAAAATAAGTCTTGAAAGCAGGTACTGTGAATCCCCAAACTTTGTTCTTTTTCAATGTTGTTTTGGCTATTCTAAATCCACTGAATTTCTATACGGACTTTAGAAACAACTCACCAATTTCCACAAAAAAAGTCTGCTGGGATTGCACTGAATCTATAGATGAATTCAGAGAATACTGACAACATTGAGTCTTTTGATCTAAGCACACAGCATAGATCTCCATTTATTTAGATGTTCTTTCATTTCTCTCAGCATTGTTTTTTAGTTTTCACTAAACAAGGCTTCATATCTTCACATCAAAGGACACTGTTTTGTGGCAGTAAAGATGAACACAGCTGTTAAGGAAAGAAGGAAAATGACTCCTCAGGCAAGTGGTAGTGGTAGGAATTGTAGAAATCTCTGAACCACAGAAGACTGCTTTCTGTCAGATTTATTCCAAATTATTTTATATTTTTTATTTCACGATTCATATTCTACATATTTTTATCACTTTTAAATGGTATTTTTTAAAATTTCAATTTTTGGTTGTTCATTGCTACTATGTAAAGATATAATTGGTTTTTGTATATTGATATTGTATCCTGCAACTTGTTAAACTCACTTATCAGTTCTGTAGCTCTTTTGGTAAATTCTATGAAATTTTCTATGTAAACAGTCATGTAATTTTCAAATAAATACAGTTTTACCTCTTTCTTTCTAATCTGGATGGCTTTAATTTCCTTGTCGTGCCTTACTGCACTGGTTAGAACATTGAGCACAACGTCAAATGTAAGTAATGTGAGCAGATATCCTTGATTTATTCCTAATCTTAGGGGGTAAAATTCAATGTTTCACCAATAAGAATGATGTTAACGACAGATTTTTCGTAGATGCCCTTTATCAGGTTGAGATAGTTCCTTTCTATTCCCACTTAGCAGAGAGCTTTTTATCAGAATGGATGTTACAATTTATCAAAAACATGTTTTGCATCTACTGAGATGAACATATGATTTTGCTTTCTTAGTTTGTAAATATAGGGAATTATACTGATTGATTTGTGAATATTAAACCAATCTTGTATTCCTGGGATCTATTTGATCATGATGTATTATCATTTTTGTATATTGCTGGATTACATTTGTTAAGAATTTTTGCATCTATGTTCATAAGGCACATTGGTCTACAGTTTTATTTTCACTAATATCTTTGATTTTAATATTATAGCAATGTTGGCCTCATCGAATGAGTTGGGAAGTATTTCTTTCTCTTCAATTTTCTTCAAGTGTTTGATATAGAATTGCTATTATTTCTTCCTTAAATTTTTAGAATTCCCTAGTGAAGCAATATGGGCCTGGAGTTTTCTTTGTATATATTTAATCATCTTAATAGATACAGCCAAGATATAGGGCAATTCCAGTTGTCTACTTTTTCTTGAATGAGCTTTGGTAGTTTGCGTCTTTTAAGGTGTCCATTTCACGTAATTTGTTTAATTTTTTCAAAAACTTTGTTCATAATTTTCCCTTTTTATTATTTTTAATACCTCTAGAATCTGAAGTGATGTCACTTTTGTCACCTGATATTGTTTTTCTAAACATCTTGTTGCCATGCTTCCCATGGCATACCCAAAGCAATTGACAGATTCAATGCAATCTCTATTAAAATACCAATGGCATTTTACACAGAACTAGAACAAATAATCCTAAAATTCGTATGGAACCACAAAAGACTCTGAATAGCCAAAGCAATCTTGAGAAAGAAGAACAAAGCTGGAGGTATCATGCTCCCTGGTTTCAAACTATACTACAAAGCCATAGTAATCAAAATAGTATGGTACTGGCACTAAACTGTTTGACATTGGTCTTAACAATATTTTTTTGGATTTGTATTCTCAGGCAAGGACAACAAAGCAAAAATAAACAAATGGACTAGATCAAACTAAAAAGCTTTTACACAGTGAAGGAAATCATCAACAAACAAAAAAGCAACCTACTGAACAGGAGAAGATATTTGCAAATGATACATCCAATAAGGGGTTAATATCCAAAATATATAAACAACTTATACAACTCAATAGCAGAAAAACCAATAATCCAATTAAAAGATGGGCAGAGGACCTGAATAGACATTTTCCAAAGAAGACATACAGACGGCCTAAAGTTCATGAAAAGATGCTCAATATCACTAATCATAAGGGAAATGCAAATCAAAACCAAAATGAGATATCACCTCACACCTGTCAGAATGGCTATTATCAAAAATAACACATGTTGGGGGCTGGCCCCGTGGCCGAGTGGTTAAGTCTGTGCACTCCGCTGCAGGCGTCCCAATGTTTCGTTGGTTCGAATCCTGGGCGCGGACATGGCACTGCTCGTCAGACCACGCTGAGGCAGCGTCCCACATGCCACAACTAGAAGAACCCACAACGAGAAATATACAACTATGTAGTGGGGGGCTTTGGGGAGAAAACGGAAAAAATAAAATCTTTAAAAAAAAAAAAAATAAATAACACATGTTGGTGAGGATGTGAAGGAAAGAGAAGCCTGAACTGTTGATGGGAATATAAATTAGCGCAACCACTATGGAAAACAGTATGGAAGTTCCTCAAAAAATTAAAAAAGAAATACCATATGATCCAGGAATACCACTTCTGGATATTTATCCAAATAAAACGAAAACACTAATTCAAAAAGATATATGCACCCCTATGTTCATAGCAGCATTACTTACAACAGCCAAGATATGGAAGCAACCTAAGTATCATCAGTAGACAAATGGATAAAGATGTGGTATGTGTATGTACATATATGTATATACACACAATGGAAGATTACTCAACCATAAAAAGAATGAAATCCTTCCATTTGTGACAACATGAATGGATATAGAGGGTATTATGCTACATGAAATAAGCCAGACAGAGAAGAAACACTGTATGACATCACTCATATGTGGCTGCAGGCAGCCCAGTGTTTCGTTAGTTTGAATCCTGGGCCGGGACATGGCACTGCTCATCAAACCACGCTGAGGTGGCGTCCCACCTGCCACAACTAGAGGAACCCACAACGAAGAATATACAACTATGTACCCAGGGGCTTTGGGGAGAAAAAGGAAAAAATAAAATCTTTAAAAAAAAAAATCCAATCTAGTTAAATTAGTCATTAGCCATTATATGTGTCATACAAAACAGCATGAAAACACATAATGACAGTAAAAAGAAGATGGGCAAAAACATCATTATAGTGGGAGATTTTAACTATCCCTAAGAATTTGACAACCAAGTATACAAAGTAATACACAAGGCTATAGAAAATTTTAAAAGCACAAACATTAACAAGCTTAAGTTATACCCTAGAAACAGAAAATATACATTCTTTTCAAATTCATACAGAATATTTACAAAAAGAGACCAAACGCAAGGCCACAACAAAAGCTCAAAAAATTCTAAAAAGTAATCACACAGATTGCACATTTGAATAATAATCATAAGACAATAAAACTAAGAAACTTCTAACAAAAGGAGAACCAATTATCATCATTATCATCATCTAAATGTTTGGAATTACACGTTTTCAAAAAGTTTTACATTTTTCCTCCTCTGAAGAGAAACTCATTTGAATATGGTATCTTTCAGCAAGGTCATGCTTAGATATCATTATTCTATGAATAATAACCATAACAATTTTGTTTTAAAAATGGCTAAAAGTGTTAAATTGCTAGGAGGCTCAAAAAGATGAAGAAATAGATTTTTTTCTTGACCTGTGTTCAAAAATTCTCCATTAGAAATGCTTATTTCTAACATTCTATTCATAGGAACATCAATTTGCATTTATACACTGAAGACGACACAGGAGCAACATACAAGCTCAAGAAGACAGTGGGGGAAAAGCCACCCATATGAACCAAAGCAAAGCTCTATGTAACAGACACAGAAGACAAAGAAAACCAAGAGAGGAAAACACATTTTGGAAAAACACACTTCTTGGAGACCACTGTATTTTACCTACTTTTTCCCCGGTAACATTCCTAGTGTTATTCTTAAGGGTGTTTACTATAAAACCAAGACCAACACCATTCCTCTACAAAATAAGCAAACTTCTAATTATTTTATTTCAGTTTGCTATTAATAGTCAGGAGAAGAACTTGCTGCAAAAAGACACTGTGCTATCAAATACAAAGAATGAAAAACCTTAGATTTCAGATAAACTAAATCAAATAAGCATGAATTTCCTCCAAAAACACAGAAATTTCCAATCGTCAGTCACAATAGTTGGTCTAGTCTCCAGACTGCCAAAGAAGCCAAATTTAATTCTTCTATATGACTGATGTTACTCTATGAATTGGACTGAAGGCCTTATGGTAACCAGCTCCCATTGGACATGTTTGAGATATAGCTGCCTCACAATTTTATATCACATCTAGTAAGTCTCTTTATTGTAATGTGCCAATATGTTATGCAATAATTGCATCTCAGTGACAGGTGCTTTACATTCAGACATTCAATCTCTATTAACATTACGAAATTTGAAAGAAGGAAAACCCGTAGATACTCACAGTGAGCAAGATGCTTTATATTCTATGAGTCACGGCCAGGGCAGTGATCCTTCCATTAGCATAATAAAAAGAGGTATTATCTCTCCCTGCTCTGAACATCTATAGTACTCATTGTCTCTATCACCCATCTGGCACACTATTTTGAAGTAGTACACTTTTCACATGCATCTGTATGATCTGAATGAACCCCTTTAGGGCAACAGTGACACCTTCTACTTATTGGGATCTCCCACACAATAACTCACAAGTAGATGTTTCTTAAATATTAATTGACTATTGTTACTTAACTGAGTAAAGCCACCAACATATACTTCCTTCAACACCACCTTTGGAGCATATGGCTGTCTGCTCTATACTCTGGAGTGCCTATACTTTCAAATTTTCTGAAAACTTAAAATAAAGCAAACAGGGGCCAGCCCCGTGGCCGAGTAGTTAAGTTCGCGCGCTCTGCTTCAGTGGCCCAGGGTTTTGATGGACATGGCACTGCTCGTCAGGCCATACTGAGGTAGCATCCCACATGCCACAACTAGAAGCACCCACAAGTAAAAATACACAACTATGTACGGGGGGGTGCCCCTTTGGGAGAAAAAGGGACAAAAAAAATGAAGCAAAGGAACAAAATCTACTTAAAATAGCTAGATTTTAGGTAAGCTGCATTAGATAAAAATGAATAAATTTTCTTTAGATTAATCCTAACTCTAATCAAAGATAGTCAAACATCTAGGTAATAGTAGAAGTGAATGGTCCCTAACACTGTTTCAAGTTCATGTCCCTGGACTGGAAAACATCAGCAACAACAACAAAGCTTTACGTCTGTTCCCAAACACTCTGCCCCTGTGCTCTAGACTTCCTGTACTCAAGCAGCGGTCACCCTGTATCTTCCAAAACATTCCCATGGCTCCTGGTCTTCAGCAGTTCAATCCTATAATGATTCTCAAACTTTAACAAGCATGAGATTATCCTTAAGGACTTATTAAAACACAAATTGCTGGGCTCCATCCCTAGAGTTTCTTATTCAGTAGGTCTAGTGTGGGCCTAATTATTTGCATTTCTTATAAATTTTCAGGCGATGTTGATGCACTCGTCCAGGGACCACACTTTGAAAACCTTTACTACCCTCAAATCCTCCTCTATTTGTGTCACCTTATTGTACCTGATTAATTCATTCAAATCAGTTTCAAAGATTAATTCTTCCCTTAGACAAAGCTCGACTTCTTCGCCTACTGTTGCAAACAGGTGTTGCCCATGTGGTGTGAATGGCAAACACCATCTTCATGTGGAGCTTTTCAGCATGACACCAAATGTTTTTGGACAACCAAAGGATGACTCCCTAAATTTTCCAGCTCCAAAATGCCACACAACCATTTGGACCAGGGGGCCACCTCTACAGGGAAGCACCAAACTAGTTATTCAGGCTACATCATCCCAATTTAGAGTTACAAGGATGCACATCTTATTCTTTCTACCAGGAATGTTTCTCCAACCCTCTTACCTGGTTAACATCTACTCTTCTTTCAGGTCTTAGCTCAGGGTGACTTACGCAGGGAAGCCTTTCTTTTCTTCCCCGTGACCAGGTCAAACCCTCCTATTAGAGGTTCTCAGAGTCACTGAATCCTTTCCTTTGTAGTCCTTATCATGGTTGCCTTTTTTACATTTGTTTGTACCAATATTTTATTAATAGCTATTCTCCACACTGGACCGTAAGCTCCAGGCAGAGAATGTTTTTGGTTTTGATCACGTTTATATTTTTAGTGCCTAGCACAACATCAGGCATACAGAAGATGTTCAAATGAAGGTAGACAGGATCTGAGCTTTTAGCCCTAAGAGAGATACGAGGAAGTATTCCTTTCTATACTCTACCCTCTTATCTCTTTTTCAGCTACCTGTTACTCAAAATTAAAAAAATTTTTTTTAAACTTACCTTTTCT
Source organism: Equus quagga (assembly GCF_021613505.1). Taxonomy (NCBI): domain Eukaryota; kingdom Metazoa; phylum Chordata; class Mammalia; order Perissodactyla; family Equidae; genus Equus; species Equus quagga. The sequence continues at coordinate 87,068,797 of NC_060269.1, forward strand.
GAATAATTCTTGGAGACTTTCGGCACTTTGATTTAATACAGCCCATAATTCCTCCTCCTGCAGTGGTCCACCCCGAACCTCCAGGGCCTCTGCTAGTGACACATGCATATTACCTAGGAAACAAACGTAAGCATGGTCTACACATCAGCAACTTCACTGCTCTTGCAGTAGTTAAAGTTCTTCATCAGCGATGAGAGACTATGAGGTCCCTGTCTATCTAATTTCACAAGATGGCCTTCAATCTGAATATAGGCCCTCCCGGGTTCTAATACTCACTCTGGCTCATAATAAACTCTCCTCAATTCTCATTTATAGGTTGGTTATGGATTATTTGTGTTGACAGTAGGTAATCTACAGATAAAATTCAAGGTTTTTCTATGGGGCTCAATAATGCTATTTTCATTGTGGAAGGGGGAAATGCAGCTAGTCAAAAACCTCCTATACAAATTTTTGTGAATTGACACTCCTTGAAAACAAAACTGCTCTTTACAGTGACCACTAAGATTTCTACCCAAATCAAACCCATTTAAACATAATGTGTAATGTATGTCTGTTGGTAGGTAGAAGCAGATGGGTTTGGGGAAAGAATCTAGAGGAAATGAAAAATGTTAAATACTTATTTTCTGTAATTATATCCTTCATTACATTTTAAAATTAACCTATTAAAAAAATCTGTTTCAGATAAAAGTTAACTCTGTTTGCTCAACTAACAGGAAAAACTAATATTTTATTTTAATTTACATTTATGATACCTTAACTCAGAGTGAAAAAAGTAACTCCAGCTACAAACGAGGCCAGTCTTGTCCTGTTACTTTCCTTTTCAAATGTTTACTATAGTGAGGAGTGTCTACTTAAATGCACAACCTGGTAGTCAAAACGGAAGATATAAAATATTGCATTGAAAAAGCCAAAAGAGTTTTTATTCAGCTTGTACAAGAAGTGTGATTATTTATTCAGACCTCTCCCCTACCACCAAAGTTCTCTAGGTTTCTCATGTACTTTATTATATGATAGCATATTTACTAAAGAGGAAAAAAAGAAGCTTCATTCCTTTTTAAGAGACATCTGAGTTACCTTCTACCTAAAAAACTATTTACTAAATTGGAAGTTTCAATAGAGGCATCAAGATACTACTAGCAAAGAGACACCAACATGACTTGTGAGAAAGACTACCCTGCAGCAAATTTCCAAAGTCTTATGTCTGAGAACCGGTTAGATAGCTCTAAAGCCTACACCCAGGGTATGCAGAGTAGAGAGAAAATTGCACACTGAGAATTTCTTTGAAGAGAGTTGTGCTGATTTTCATGCCTCCCCCAGAGCGGGAGGGGTGTGGGAAGGTGCCTTTGTTTGACCTCAAGCCAGTGAAAGAGTCTTCGGTGAGACCTGGGGAGAGCTTGATATGTGCTCCCTGAACTAGGGAGCACACTACAGATTGGGTCTGATACTTTAGCATCTAAAGGCTTTGGCTCTCACTGAGGCAGCAGCCAGAGGGGCGGGAGGGCACACTGGAGAGTCAGAATGAGGGAGCATGCCCTATTGGGAGCCACTCTTCCACTAAGAGAACGTGGGGGCGGAGAGAGGCAAAAAGCAGGGCCACACAGAAGGCCAGCCTGGAGCTAATGAACTCCTATCCAGATAATGAAAATGTCCCCAAATTTAGATTGTGGAACCGGCTGCACAACTCTTTGCCTACACTAAAAACCACTCAAGGTACATTTTAAAGGGGTGAATTTTATGGTATGTCAATTACATCTCAATAAAGTTGTTAAAAGAAAAATTCCTACCCAGAGTAGCACCCCAGGTTCCCAGAGTACCACCAGAAGGAGGAGGAAAGAAGAGGAAGCATGAGTGGGGAGGGAGAGGCAGAAGAGGCAGAAGAAGAATTAGGGATTGGCTGGTAGGAGGAAAAATTTTTTGAAGTGTCACAGGAAGGACTCTGAAGAACCCACAAAAGTACACACAAGAGAAGGGTTAGCCTTAAGCATATATCAAGTTTAAAGAGTGAAGCCATTTTACAACAGGAGTCCGGTAAAAAATTTATTTCCCCCCTATCTTCTTCCTTCCCCAGGTTTAAACCTTGACAGAGTCAGAGCAATTTGCAAGTGAGTGAGGAGAAAAGCAACAAGAAGCCAGTCACACCGCCTCCCACCTATAGCTAATCCCTGCTAGGGGAGGGAACAGTTTTAGCTTGGAACGAAGTTTGAAATATTGATTACTATACTGACTTCGCACTTTTAATTATGGAACTGACACTGTGTTTTCAACTTAAGTGACTGCAGTTATTATTATCAAAGAGTAAGGAGAGAATTACGGACCAGAGTTTTTACATAGAGGCAAGCGAAGAATTTCCCTTGGGGAGGGAAGGAAGGCTGAGGGCAGGGAAGGAAGGAAGGGAGAAAAGGAGGAGGGAAGGAGGGAGGAAGGAAAAGGAAGAATAGTAATGGGCAATATAAATTGCTTATGATTACACCTTATGTATTTCATTTAATGCAAATGATAAATATATCACAAACCCAAGAGTTTTAAATCTTAAGATACTGGTTTTTACTTATTTTTAAAGAAATTGGTTTTTAAAATACAATTATTTCCTATAAAAACAAAAATAAAAAAGTAAAAGTAACTTCTCAATACAACAGAAGTTTTACAGTGCTTGATTTTTGTATCTACAAAGAACACTAATTATACCTCTCTTGCTTATTTCAATCAGATCTGAATTATATTTTATTAATTCCCTGTTAATTTTTATTTTAAAAAACTTTTTGTCTATTCAGCGTAGGATCTCTACGCCTCTCTGGTTGGAATTTGTTGGTACTTCAAAACATAGAAGGAACATGTTTTTTAAAGCAATATCATCTAGCTAACAGATTTGATAGTTTTAATTTATAGTTTTGCTAGAAAAGAAATTTACGATTTTTAAAATGGCCTCACCCCGCTAATCACCCAATCTCAAGACTTAGTGTAATATTAAAGCTGCTTTCTAAAAAGCAAGCAAGCAAAGAACAAAACTTGAGCTTATGAAGTGCCTACCATCACCAAGTTTGGCAACTGCCTACCATCAGCATCTCTCTCTAATTTTTATTTACCTTTATTAAAGCTCTCCAGATCATTAGCTCTGAAAGAAATGAGAAGATGGGAAATAAAAGAAACGCAGAAGTGGAAGAGGGATGAAAAAAAGGAAGTGAAGTAAGAAACCCTTGAAATCGACAAATATATGAGGGAAACAATTAGTTATAAAAATTCTTAAGAGCTTATTCCCTCAATTATTTCCTTTAGACACAGTATTAGGTAACTTGGGCGACAGATATATGACCAGCATTATTTTAGTACCAAAAAGGTCCTGCCTTACAATAAACGTAACCATATTATTCATTTTTATTTCCTTGAAAGTGGTAGGCTACCTGATAACTAAATTTTTGGAAAGATTTTCAAATAAGAAAAATTAATTATATTACATAACCAGAATCATTATTATGTTTTTGGTTGTAAGTATTATTGTCATGACCTTAAAACTGTGTCCACAGAGTCAGACAAAGCCACAGAAGGGATTCTAACAGATGTCATTTTAATCCTGAAGGATTTGTGGCACTCACAAATGGGAAGCACATAAAAGTGATTCCAAACAGAATGAAACAGTAAACAGATTAACTGAATCCAATCAAGACATCTAACAGCCTGTCTGGGGGGAGACTAATGAATTAGGAATGTTTAGATTGATTCTAAGGAGACAGGGCAATAAGAGTACCCTGTTTCAAGAACAAAGCAACTATAAAACAGAGCTCTGCGTATGCCACTTGTTTTGGGCGAAGACCCACTCAGAATCCTGGCTAAGGACTTCTTCTGTTATTAAGAAACCACAGTGAGCTGAGAAGACAACCCCCAAAACTGTAAGCATCTTTTAACCCAGTAAGATTCACAAGTTTATAAAATTTTAAGAGAAAAAAGTCCATATATTAGTATTTTTTAAATTAAAGAATCCATCCATATTTGGTATTTTAGGTGTTTATAACATTTAAGAGAAATAGGTCAGTCAGAATAACAGATTAGCCTTGTGATTCCAATTTAAATAACATAATAGAGAAAATGAGTTCAGACTTGTATTTTAAAATGTACAAAATACCACTGCGACACGCAAGAGAACTTAAGTGTTGGCACACTTATAAGTTTTCATTCATTAGAAGATTTATTTAAGTACTCAGGAAGATTTTTTTTTGTCAGTCAGACAATTGAAATACTTTTAAAAACCAGCTTTTAATTGTATGAATGCAGTTTAAAAACATGTAAGGAAGCTAAATTAATGAACTTTGAAAATAAGATTATACGCTTAATCAAAGGGCTCCTTAAAAGTGGCTATTAAAATTTTTTACATCTCCAAGTAGAATAAAATAATTAAATTGACCTTAGAAGCTTAAGAACTAGGTTTTAGAATTTTTAATTTAATAAGAATATTAAAAGATAATTTTCAATAAGCTTTTCCATATACAGTAATACCTTAGAGGCCATTTTAAAAAGTTAGGAGAGGGGCCGGCCTGCTGGCACAGTGGTTAAGTTTGCGCACTCTGCTTTGGCGGCCTGGGGTTCACGGGTTTGGATCCTGGGTGCAGACCTATACCACTCAACAAGCCATGCTGTGGTGGCAACCCACGCACAAAAAATAGAGGAAGATCGGCACAGATGTTAGCTCAGGGACAACCTTCCTCACACACAAAAAACGAGTTGGGAGAAAATCATTGTGATCCTGGGTTAGACAAAGTTTTCTCAGATACAACATCAAATGTGTGATCTATAAAAGAAAAAATGATAAATTAGACTTCATCAAAAGTAAAATCTCTGCTCTTTGAAAAGCCACAAATTAGAGAAAAACATTTGCCGATCACATAACTGATAAAGGACTTGTATCCAGAATATATAAAGAATTGTTAAACCTCAATAATAGAAAAATAATGAATTCTTTTCTTTAAATGGGCAAAAGATCAAGACACTCCATCAAAGAAAATATATGGATGGAAAATGAGCACATGAAAAGATGCTCAATATTATTAGTCATTAGGAATATGAAAATTAAAACAATGAGACATTGCTACATAGCTATCAGAATAACTAAGATGAAAAAGATTGACCATGCTAAGTGCTGACAAGGGTATGGAGGAAGTGGAACTCTCATACATTGCTAGTGGGAATATAAAATGGTTGGGAAACTGTTTGTTAAAACAGTTTTTTAAAAAGTTAAATATAAGCCTACCATATGATCTAGCCATTCCACTCCAAGGCATTTATGCAATAGAAATTAAAGCATATATCCATAGGAAGACATATGGAAATGTTCATAGCAGCTTTACTTTTAACAGCCAAAAACCAGAAACAGACAAATGTCTATCAACAGGTGAATGGATAAACAGATTTTAGTATATTCCCACAATGGAATATAAATCAGCAATAAAAAGGAATGAACTATTATTGATACATGCAACAATATGGATCTCAAAATAATTATGCTGAGTAAAGGAAGTTAGATAAAAAAAAAAGAGTACATGCTTTATGATTACTTTTGTACAAAATGCAAACTAACTTACAGTTACAGAAGGCAGATCAGTTGCCTGAGGATGGCACTGCCCCATGGAGAGGCATGAGAGTGATTACATACAAAGGGGCACGAGACAACATTTGTGGATGATGGATATGTTCATTATTTTGATTGTGATGATAGTTTCACAGGGGCAGACATATGTCAAAACTTATCAAATTGTACATTTTAAACAAGTATAGTTTATTCTGTCAATTATGCCTCAATAAAGTTGTTAAGAAGAGGAAAAACTAACTAAACCTGACCAAAGCCAGGATTCGATATACTTTTTTTATTGTCAGAAGAATCCAAGCCCCAGCTTCACGTAACACATGCTATAAAAAGAAAAGAAAGAAACGAAAAAGGGAATTGTTGTCTAAAAATTAACTTCTATTTTTAAAAAACCTGTAAAACTAAAGAAACCAAGGGCTGGCCTGGTGGTGCAGCGGTTAAGTGCGCACGTTCCGTTTTGGTGGCCTGGGGTTCACTGCTTTGGATCCTGGGTGCGGACATGGCACCGCTTGGCAAGCCATGCTGTGGTAGGCGTCCCACATATAAAGTAGAGGAAGATGGGCACGGATGTTAACTCAGGGCCACTCTTCCTCAAAAAAAAAAAAAAAAAAAAGGAAGAAACAAAATCCATGGCTAAAGTCTGAGATCCTCCCCGCCCAAATAGTCAAAGCATAGCTAAGATGCCATGTAACTTCTATCATATTAAAGTTAAAATTTGCAGATTGATAACAATCATTTTTTTAAGAATCCATTAATCAAGATAGCAATCTCTTGTTTTTCTCTCAACTTCTAATTTCCTAAAGCACTTAGAGCTGAAATAATAATTACAATAATTACAGGACACTTTAAATAGTGTAAAATTATTTCTACCTTTTTTTTTTTAGGAAGATTAGCCCTGAGCTAACATCTGCTGCCAATCCTCCTCTTTTTGCTGAGGAAGACTGGCCCTGAGCTAACATCTGTGCCCATCTTCCTCTACTTTATATGTGGGACACCTACCACAGCATGGCTTGCCAAGTGGTGCCATATCCACACCCGGGATCCAAACCAGGGAATCCCAGGCCACCGAAGCAGAAAATGCGAACTTAACCGCTGTGCCACCCGGCCAGGCCGTAGTCTACTTTTTAACTGTTGATCCAGAATGGTCAACACCAAGACAGATGTATACAGAGTAGAAAAAATAAAAGAACTAATAGAGCTCTAGAAGACTAAAAGCTAATCTCTCTAATGAAATAAAAACATGAATATTTATTTCCATTAGGGTTACGTACAGATCAGGTAGTAGAGAAAAAAAAAATTAGTGCCTAACATAGTTAGAAAAAACTAAGAAAGATTTAGGGTTTTAAAGAGAAAAAGAGATAAAATTCAGTGAAGTTTTAATTGGATGTTGTCTCAAGGTAGAAAACAGCCTGTGTCTAAACATTTTTATTGAAGTTGGAGCATGCTTAACATTTGTCAATTTTTCCATTATACCTTCCCAGTGAGAGAAGAGAAATGAAAACAAACACAAGTCTAAATTGCCTTTCTGGGCCTCTGGCTCATGTCAATACTTATCTAAATAGAAATCATAGATGCCTGTTCCCTGCTTTCAAAGGACAGCTCCAAAAAAACAGAAGAAAAACTCTGGAATTCTTCTAATCCCTCTCTGTAGCATTTAAACTTAGGAGAAAAGTAAAATGGAAGGGAAAACTCCTAATTTCACATGTGTTCTATTTTTCCTCACTAGCTGAGAGGTAGCAACAGAAAACAATGTAATGATAGAACTTTGGTTTTGAGTATTGTCTTTCTATATGTCCCCTCCTCTGCACCCAGCAACTTTTGTTAAGGCCATTGCATTAGGATAATTGCTGGTCTTCCTCAAAAAGTGTAGACTTAAAATATTTCAGAGTGGGCAACCACTAAAGGAAACAAATAGGTATAAAGCAGAAAAGACCAAGTAAAAAAATTCGTATTTGTCCTTATACTATATTAAACAAATAAATGTGGTAGGCAGAATTCTGAGATTACCTTCAAGATTCCTTTCATGTAATGAACTGCCTACGTAGGGGGTACATGGCAAGGACCTGAGGGTGGCCTCTAGGAGCTGACAGCACATACCCCAGCCAACAACCAGCAAGAGAATGGTCCTACAACTACAAGAAACTGAATCCCACCAACAACCAGTGAGGCACAGGACTCTGAGCCTCAGACGACACTAGGTCCCGGCTGACACCTTGATTTCAGTCTAGTGAGATCCTGAAAAGGTGTACCAGTAATCTGTACTCAGAGTCCTGAGCAATAAGAAGTGGGAGATAATAAATCTGTGTTGCTTTAAGCCACTAAATTTGCGGTAATTTGTTAACACAGCAAGAGAAAACTAAGACAGATTTTAGTGCCTAAAAGTGGGATGCTGCTGCAACAACAATGAAAAATGTGGGAGTGGCTTTGGAATTGGATAGTGAGCAGAAGCTGGAAGAAAATTTTGAGAAGCGTGATAGAGAAAACCTAATTTTCCTTGAACAGATTTTTAATAGACATCTGGACTTGAATCTGGATGCTGCTGATGCGTGCTCAGAAGGAAATGAGAGATGTTATTGGAAAGGGAAGGAAACGGCATCCTTGTTACGTAGTGACAGAAAGCTTGGCGACACTCTGTCCCGTAGTTATATGGAAAGTAGAACCTAAGAGCGACAAAGCTGGATAGCTAAGGGGATTTCCAAGTGAAGTGTTAAAGGTATTGTCTGGCTTCCTCTTGCTTCTTACAGTAAAATGAGAGAGGAGAGAGATAAATTGAGGAAAGTGCTGTTAAAGAGAAAGGAATCAGGACTAGATGAATTTGAAAATGCCCAGCCTCTCCAAATAGCAAATGATGCTAAAAATAAGAGATGGCTGCCAAAAACACAATAGAGAAAAAGATGACCTTTTGCAAATAATTTCATAAAGATCAAAAGGTCAGAGGATGCAGTCACACAAAGGACCCTTCCAAGATTTCAAGGGCCTGTGGCTAGCTTTAAAGTTGTCCCTTAACCATTTCAACAGCAGACAAAGACAGAAAAAACATTATCTTGAAAAAATTCGTAGGTGTAGCTTTTGTCTAATGCAGTGAATCCCTGTGAAATCCACATAAAATTAGAGCTCTTGAGAAAATTGTTTCAATATAAACACCTCTAGCTTGGTCTAAAAGGAAACAGAAAGAATACAAATTGGAAAGCAGCTACTGGATTCCCCCAAATTCTACTGGCAGGAAGAAGGCTGATAAAACCCCTCAGCTGCAAACATGTGCTGCCTTCTTGAACAGGAATGATTCAGAAGTCAGAAGCAAGGCACAGAAAGTAGACATGAGAGCCAGGAAGGATTATTCCCAGGCCTGGAAACCTAATCAAAAACTCCAGCTGGAGTCTGCCAACCTAGATTTCAGAACTGTTATGGACCAGTGACTCCTTTTTTACTTTCCATTCTTCCCTTCCTCCTTTTGAACCAGAATGTCTACAATAGTTACCCCATGCCTGTGCCACCATGTTACATTGGGAATGTTGGGACAGTCTCTTTAAGTTTTTACAGGTTCACAGATAGATGACACACATTTAATTGAGATGACTTAGATGAGATTTTTAACTTTGACTGATGTTTTTAGTGGGATGAGAACCCTGGGAACTGTGAGAGGGAGCGTATTTTGTTGGGGTGAGGGGTGAATAACTGGGGGGGGGGGGGGGGAGCCAGAGGGTAGACAGTGGTAGGCAGAATTCTGAGATGGTCCCCTTCCTGGCCCCTGGTATAGCAGTTCTGTATAATTTCCCCTTGAGTGTGGGTGGAACCTATGACTATCAAGGGATAATCACTTGATTAGACTGTTATAGAAGATTCTGTTGGAGCTAACTGGAAAGAGATTCAAACACAGGGAGATTTCTCCTGCTGACGTTGAAGAAGCGAATAACCATGTTGTGAACTGCCTATGGAGGGGGCAACATGGCAAGGACCTGATGGTAGCCTTGATGAGCTGAGAGCAGACCCAGCTGACAGCCAGCAAGAAAATGGGGACTTCAGACCTACAGCTGCAGGACCTGAATCCTGCCAACAACTAGTGAGCTTCGAAGAAGACCCCAAGGCTCAGGTGAGGTTTCAGCTCTGGCAAATATCGTGATGTCAGCCTGGAGTAACCAAACAAAGGAACCAGTAAACCTGTACCTGGACTCTTCCACAGGAACTGTAAGATAATAAATTTGTATTGTTTTAAATTACTAACTTAGTGATAATTTGTTATATAGCAATAGAAAACTAATACAACCAGAGCATAGATTTTCAAGCAAATACAGTCATGTGTCACTTAACAACAGGTATATGTTCTGATAAATGCGTCAAGTGATTTCATTGTTGTGCAAACATCATAGAGTGTACTTACACAAACCTAGATGGCATAGTCCACTAAACACCTAGACCATATGATAATAATCTTGCAGGACTACTGTCGTATATGTGGTCTGTTGCCGACTGAAGCGCGAGTGTGTAACAAAGTAAACCCCCTTATTACACTTCTGCTCTTAGGCTTCCTGGATAATGCTTTCAAACTATTAAAAAGGATCTCATAAGCTTGGGAACATTCTGTGTAAATTAATCGTTGTCTCTCTAGACCTCAAGCTTCTTACAAACCTATCACTTCAGGTTGTAACTGACTGAGCAATTTGCACTGAGGTGCCTTTGATCATATTCTGTTTGGGATGTAATGTTAGATGGTCCAGAAAGTTAACCAAAACTTGCTCCACTCCAAAGTGAAGCGACTAATACAAGCAAAACCAACAGTGACAGCCTATTAAAGAGGTTCCTGCCACTCTTCTGATTTTCCACCATTCAGCATTCCAAAGGTCAGGCAATATTTCTGCAGTTATGAGCCAACTGATAAGCAAAAAGCCAGCTTTTAGAGGCGTTAGAAGGCAGAAGGCAACAAACACTATCTACTCAGCAAATGCTAGAAGATGAATATTGAAGGTGACGGTGATGTCTGTTTTCTTCTCTTCTCCTTTCTTACAAGTCTATTAAATCTAAAACGTTTTGGGTAAATTTATACTGTGATAAAATAAGGTGGCAGGTGTCATTCTATACTAATGTGGAGCAAAATCAATTTGATTCTACAGAATATAAATGAAAAGAGTAAACCCAAATAACTTCATAAGTCACAGACGAGCATAATAAATCCAGGCATACTCCAGAAATTGCAACAGTTCCAACTTAATATCTGGAGACAGTTGACATTTCTACTCAGGAGCCGGCCCAGTGGCATAGTGGTTAAGTTCACACGCTCCACTTTGGCGGCCCGGGGTTGGCAGGTTCCGATCCTCACACAGACCTAGCACTACTTGTCAAGCCATGCTGTGGCAATGTTCCACATAAAACAGAGGAAGATTGGACAGATGTTAGCTCAGCGACAATCTTCCTTAAGCAAAAAGAGGAAGACTGACAACAGATGCTAGCTCATGGCCAATCTTCCTCACAAAAAGAAAGAAAGAAAGAAAGAAAGAGTGCTGAGGAGACCATTGTAATAAAGCAAGAAAAAATTTAAAAAAAAAACGAACTTCTACTCAAATTGTTCTATTCTAAAAATGATTTGACATTACCAATTTCCATCCTGAAACATTTTATACATTTCAATTTTTAAAATATATAACTTTTATATCTAAGCAGTAACACGAGATCTCATGTTGAATAATGTTGTTCATTATCCCATTTTCATATTATTTCACATAATTGTGACAACTCAATTAGATAATTGCTTGCAATTTAAATAATGACACAGCTTGCAAGAACTAATCAATTTAATCTCAAACCATGTGGTTTGGACTACTTTCTTATTTGGGGCCAATCCAACTAACTTCATAAAAAAGATGTATTTCTCAAGGTCTAATTTTTAGACCTATAATTTTCATTTTAATTAAGTACACAATACTCTTGTGCAACTGTCATAAATAAGAATGACTAATATGTGAAAGTAAAGGAGCCCTATTTACTTGAGAAGATAAGGGAATTCTGGCTTATAGACAAATATTTTGGATAAGTTATTCAAATTTAATACTAATGTATTACAGATTAGAACTGGAATAATGTACTCCTTACAATTCACTTGTCAAAATTACGACTTTAATTTCTGATTATACCACACCTCCTTTAACTCTAAGCAACGCCACTCAGTGTCAAAATTAATTTTTACTCATACAATCTCCGTTCATTCTCATAAAGCTAGTGTTCTCTATACCCAGTTCCTACGGGAGAATCACCTGCTGCCAAGACTTTACATAATCACCTTACGACAGATTATTCCTAAATATATCTCTAGCCTTGAGATAGCCTTGGTCCAAATTCTAGATTTTCAATTTTAAGTATGTACTGTACATTTTTGCTTGGATAAATACTGTCCTCGTATGTCGAATTCAGTAAGTCTAAAACATAATCTTTTTCTTGAAATTAACCACTCTCACTATTCCAGACATACTAATGGGACCACTACTGCTTTAACTACCAGGCTCAAAGTCCCTCTTCTTTGACTTCTTTTTTCCTCCTTTTCCCCTTGCTTATTCATTCTTAATCTCTTCTCAAATTAATCTTTCTTTCAAGTCTCATTTTGCCATCCATTCTTTCCCTTCCTTTTGTATGTACACATATTTGAGTTTTTTCTAAAAAAAAGTCATTATTCTGTAAATACGCTTCTGTGACTTGCCTTCTTCACCCCTAATTATACTGTGAGATTCAACCACATTCATTTGTGCTGCTTCCTCACTTTCACCACTGACTAGGATTCCCTTGTTGGAATTTGGATTGTTTCTAGCCTTTTGCTAATAAAGATAAAGTTACTATAGACATTTTTGTACCTGTATGCAAGATAATCGAATAGAAATCCTGGTCCTACTATGCACATCTTTGACGTTTGGGTAAAGCCAAGGTGCTTTCCAGAGTGATCAACCATTTACACTCCAATAAGCAGCATGAGAGACTCTGTGTATCAAACCCCAGCACCAAGGACTGACAGAGTTTTCGGTACCAAACTGGTACATATGAGATGGTATCACACTGTAGTTTTAATTTATATTTTGTAATTATTAATGAGGTTTAACATTAAGTTTTTATGTTTAGTTACTGTATTAGTTTGCTATGGCTGCCATAACAAATTCCACAGACTGGGCAGCTTAAACAACAGAAATTAATTTTCTCACAGTTCTGGAGGCTAGAAGTCCAAAATGAAGATGTGGCCAGGGCTGGTTTCTTCTGAGGCCTCTCTCCTTGGCTTGTACATGGCCATCTTCTCCCTCTGTCTTCACATGGTCTCTTTCCTGTCTGTGTTGTGTCCTAATCTCCTCTTCTTAGGAGGACACCAGTCATACTGGATTAGGACTACCCTGAACCCAGTTTTAACTTAATGACCTCTTTAAAGGCCCCAGCTCCAAATGCAGTCACATTCTGAGGTACTGAGGGTTAGGGCTTCAACATATGGATTTTGGGGCACAGAACTTAGCCCATAACACTTACCATTAGAACTGTAACATGCCTTAGTTTCTTGATTTATCTACTAAAGTCTAACTAAAAAGATTAATTTCATACAAACTGCATCCCATCTGCTTCACATTTCTAAAGTAGCAATTCTAAAGCAGAGCTGCCATCAGATCATTATTCTCCTCACAAACCTCCACTAAGGCCATACTGATTACCAAATAAACTCCAAATTTATCCAGAAGTTCATTAACTCCCTACTTAAATGTTCAGTGACTCTCTCTTATATAATAAGTTTTATACTGAGCCCTGGGATAACTGAATAAGGCGTGGTGCCTGACGTTAAAAAAAACTCATTGTCTAGTAGGTAAGAGAACAAATCAATGACTGTATTACATTGTGTCAAATCTTCTAATGGACAAAGTGCCGAGGGATTTCAAAAGGGGCATTTAATTAGACCATAAAGAAAGACTCTAGAAATGATTCACTTCCTGAGGGAAGGTGACTTTTGAGTTAATATGGAGGGATAAACAGGAGGAAGGGAGATGAACAGGACAGAAAGCGGTTCTGGCAAGGTCTTCCAGGCAGAGGAAACAAGTGTGTGAAGAGAGAGATACGAAACAGTAGGAGGTGTACAAATTCTGTAGATTGCCTAGAAAAAGGGGAGGGAAGACAAGAGACGAGGCTACAGCAGTAAATAGGAGACAGATCATGAAAGCTAATTTTGTGATTGCTAAGTAGTTTGCCTTTTATACTGAAACTTATGGAGAAGCACTGACAAATTTCAGGGTGAGGCATAAAACGATGAAATTTCAACTTTTAAAGGATCATTTCAATTATAGAGTGGAACTAACAGAAGTCTTAAACTACAGATGTAGAAATGATTAGGATGTAAGTGATGGACGAAATCATGAGTTTGGATACAGTCACTCAGAAAGAGCATATAAAGAAAAAGAGCCATGTACAGAGACCTAGAGGACACTAGCATTTAACACTTAAGAGGAGAGAAAAAAGCCTGCAAAGGTAACTGCAAAGAAATAGCTAGAGACATAAGAAGAAAACCAAAGACTGTTATGTTGGAGAGGATGAAAGAGAAGTTTCAAACAGGAGATAGGTAAAACATAAGACTAAGAACGTGGATTTTTGTCCCAGGTTGTCTGGGTTCAAATCACTAGCTCTGTAACTTCTGGCAAATTATTTAATATCTCTAGGCTCAGTTTTCTTCTCAAATCAAGTTATTAACAATTTCTATCTTACAGGATATTGGCCAAAATTAAATGAGACACATATGAAGTCACTGGTTCAGGGCCTGACACAGAATAACAAATGAATAATTGTTATTCATCACCATTTTCAAACAACACAGAAAAGTCATGTAATATAACAGCACATAGATTTGGCCCTGGGGATGTCACAGGGAACTTCATCAAAAGAAGGTTTAGTCAAGTAGGAGAGAAAGCAAACTAATGTAGAACAAGAGGCAAACAGAATCTTAAGTGTTGACTAATTTCTAGAAACTTGGTCAGTAATGGAGTAAAGTTAGGATGACAAACTTGAAGGTGAGGGTTGGATGATGTTTGCTTTGATTTTAAATATGTAAGGGACTTTGTGTTTACATGCTGAGGGAAAGAGCTAGTAAAGAGGATTAAGATACAGGAGGAGTGGGGTGACAAAGGCTGGTCAAGGTCACAAAGGTTGGTAGAGTGATTACCCTTCAGATGCTTCATCAAGTCCACTGAAGTCAAAGGGGAAAATGCATGTGTGCAGGTGAAAATAACTTCGGTGGAAGACTTCTTGCCTAACAGCCTCACTGGCTGAGTGAGGCAGTCCTCATGACTGTTTCAAAATGCTTAGTACAAGTGTCCATTTGCTTACATACGCCCCAAACTACCTTTCTTTCAGGTTGTACTCAGGAACCTGCAGCTCTCCAGGTAATCCCCATACACAGTAACGTTAAAGAATCACTGCACTAAGCATCTTTCGATAAAGCTTTAACTCTCAATTCCAATACCTCCTATTATCATCTTGATACCAATTTGAAAACGAGAGCAGTCAATGTCAGACTTTTCCTATGACTCAGAGATCGGCCAGCTGAGGACTTCCTTACCATGCTCATCCTTGATTTCCAGCAATTAGGACACTCTTGAACTAATTAATAAATAAAGGGTTATTTTAACTGGTATCCTTTCAGTGTAGAAAACGAGAAAACCAACCAAAGCAAAGGGACTGCTGGAGTAGCAGCATATAGCTATAGAATCATATATCATCTCCTAACAAGAATACTGGTCCCTAGGTGTTCTCTTTCTTGGCTGCCCCTAGAGCCAGAGGTCAGATCTCAGATTTTTCCTGGTTGCACTTCGCAACCAATAAGAACAGAGCCAAACTTTGTTTTGTGGATATGATAGAAGAGCAAGAATTCAGAGTTGTACCAGGAGTTACTGCAGGGATAGACCATGGGAGTCTAGACTGGATAAAAAAAGAAAATAAAGCTAGAAGAAAGCCAAATAGATTAAGAGAGAAAGAGACGATCCATCAACTAGATCATTTAACCATTCACTCATTCAAATGTTTATTAAAACTCCATTGTGTGCTGGGCTTTAGTAGGTACTAGGTTATTATTCATTCAATCAACAAGTATTTATTGACTACTCACTACAAGCCAGACCCTCTGTAGACACTGAAGATACAGCAGTGAATAAACCAGACAAAACACCTGGCCGCATGAAGTTTACATTCCATTAGAAAAAAAGAGACAGTAAGTAAAGGAGTAAATAGAATTTCATATGGTGACAAATGTTACAGAGGAAAATAACTCAAGGAGGAGGATTAGTGAATACCAGGGAGGGTAGAGGGCACACATTTAAAATAAAATAGTCAAGGAAGTCACTGCTGAGAATTTGTCATTTGAGCAAAACTCTGAAGGAGGTAAGAGAGTAAGCTATACAGATACCTGGGAAAGAACATTCTGGGCAGAAAGTAAAAAAGCCCTGAGGCAAGAGGATGTTTCCAGGAATAGCAAGGAGAAACACAATGAGTGAGATAAAGAAAAACATAGAAGGCTAACTATACAGGATCTTCTAGATCACTGAAAAAACTCTGGCATAAGCAAGGTTTTAAGGAGAGAGGTAACTGACCTGTTTTACAAAGATCACTCCAGCTGCTGTTTTGAGAACAGACTATCTCGGGGCAAGGTAGAAGCAAGGAGACAATTAGGAGCCACAGCAATAATGCAGGCAAGAAATGATGGTAGCTTGGCCCTAAATGGTAGCTGTGGGACAGGTAGGAAGTGATGAGATTCTGGAAATATTCTGAAGCAAGCACAAAAAGGATTTGCTGATATGAAGGCTTTTTGACCTCAGAAATTGGCAGGATGGACTTATCATTCACTAACATGGAGAAGGCTGTGAGGAGCTGGTTTGGAAGAAAAATTTCAGAGTTCAATTTTGTACATGTCACATTTGTAATGCTGATTAGACATTCCAGTGAAGATGCCAAATAGAGAGCTGGATATATAAGGTTGGAGTTTATCTGCAATGGAGATATATATCTAGATTTTGTCAGCATGTAGATGGTATTTTAAAGCTTTGAAATTCCATGAGATCTCTAAGGCAGAACATGCAGATAGAAGAGATACCCAAGGATAGAGGAATGAACACTAAAAAGAAAAGGAGACCGAGTAAGAGTGGCTCTGCCCCAAATCCACCTTTTCCAGAGATTCTTAATTGTCTCAGTATAGGTTTGGGTTTTTTTGTACGTGTGTGAGGAAGACTGGCCCTGAGCTAACATCTGCACTAATCTTCCTCTATTTTATGTGGGATGCTGCCACAGTGTGCCTTGATGAGCGATGCTAGGTCCACACCCAGAATCCGATGTTGCGAACCTGGCCACCGAAGCGGAGCACGCAAACTTAACCACTGTGCCACTGAGCCAGCCCCTGTAAGTTTCAAATTTTATTTATTCAGGGACTGCCCTGTGGCCAAGTCATTAAGTTCATGTGCTTGGCTTCAGCAGCCCACGGTTTCACCGGTTTGGATCCTGGGCGTGGACACGGCGCTGCTCATCAGGCCACGCTGAGGTGGCGTCCCACATGCCACAGCTAGAAGGACCCACAACTAAAATATACAACTACATACTGGGGGGACTTGGGAAGAAGAACAAAGTAAAAGAAAGAATGAATAAAACTATTTTAAAAAATTTATTTATTCAAATTAGGATCCAAACAAGATCCACACACTGTGCATCTCTTTTATTCTAAAACAGTAACCCCTGTTATTTTATGTCATTGATTTGTTGAACACAAATTGGTTACACTTTTAAAGTCCAATTTTTTTTTACATGTCTAATTTCTAAATGAATTTTTTTTAATTTTTCCTTTTTCTCCCCAAAGCCCCCCAGTACACAGTTGTGTATTTTTTTATTTTTATTTTTCTAAATGGGTGAGTTTTGTTTGTTTTTTTTTTGAGGAAGATTAGCCCTGAGCTAACTGCTACAAATCCTCCTCTTTTTGCTGAGGAAGACTGGCCCTGAGCTAACATCTGTGCCCATCTTCCTCTATTTTATATGTGGGACATCTACCACAGCATGGCTTGCCAAGCGGTGCCATGTCCACACCCAGGATCCGAACTGGCGAACCCTGGGCTGCCAAAGAGGAACATGTGCACTTAACTGCTATGCCACCAGGCTGGCCCAAAGTCCAATTTTTTTCCTCTCATTTTAAGCTCTAGAGTCCTATCATTAGAAATTGATACATTAAATTCACAGCAAATAAGGAAAATTTTTCTAACCTTCATTTGCTTACTCTAAAAAGGATTTTACGTACTTAGTTATTACCAAAGACTTCATAATTCTGCATTCTGTATTCTGTAACTATCTGTCTCAAAACTACAGTATCTGATTTTGAAAAATTAGCCTTTATTAACATTATCAGAAAAATCAAAGCTAAAGTAAACGACAAAAAGTAAAACTTATAATTTACGTTCAGACTGGTCCATAGGTCATGCAAGCGGGCAATAGCCCCACTTTCCATACTGCACCAGTCTGGAGATTAATTTAACAGGATTTTACCATGTGGTAATTACCCAATGCACAATTCAGACGGAAGAAAATAAAATGACCAATGACGGGTCACGGAGTAACTCAAACAACCTTTTGGAGACTCAAAGCAGAGACAATTTTAAGAAAGAATAGTGTTTATTTAAGGTTCTGCCTGTTATGGATTCCATTATAAACAACGAATTATAGAACTTAGTAAGGTCAAGCAAAATATACTAAAGACAGAACTCAGGATATTTGATATTGCTGGTTGGGTTATAGCTACTGACTGTGCATTAGGAGGAAGGAGGAAGAGGACAGAGTGGGGGCAGGGAGGGAAGGAGAAGAAGAATATGAGCGACAAAGGAGCAGCAGCAAAAGAATGAGAAAGAAAAAGAAAAAGGAAAAAAACAATCTAGCTGTGCTTTACCTCTTCTGTGTACTCTTGTTATGCACAGGGTCCCAACCACTTATAAGAAACTCCGGACCAGCCGTGTGTCAGTAGTGGGGACCTTCCTAGATCTTAGAAGAGTAACGCAGGGCTCACATTGTATGTAATGAAATACCTCCTGCAAAACGTCTAGGGCAGCATCCAGTAACCCAATACATTAACATTTCTGCAGCAAACCTATGAATATTCACACTAAGTGAGAGAAATAAAAATTATAAATAGCCTCATGTCAATTCAAGTCAGGTTGTGTCACCAAAAAAGTTCAGGTCAGGTTTGCCTTCAAATGGGTTACAAAAACTCTTGGTTATTTTTAGACATTTTTGGATTCTGGAATTGCAGATAAGGGATTGTGAACATACATTTCATTAAAGAGGCACATTAGCTTTATAAAAACAATTCTATTATTTTTGAGAACACTTCGGCATAATTCTAGGGACTTGAGGATAGAACTGAACCCAATTAAAATTTATATGGTAAAGTCAAGATTATATTGAAGGGCTATCTTTTTAAAAATGGAAATTAAAATTTAAAAAAATTACTCCATTGCTTATTGTGAATATAAGAGTTTTGACCCACTAACTGTTAAAATGATCACACCCCCACAAAGGACTTTGTGTCCATATTCGCCGCCTGCAGTGTGAAGCCCACAGCCCAGGCTGTGTGTGTCTGCCTTTAAAGTGTAAGGAATTCGGTAAGCCATGAGAAACTGGAAGCACACGATCCAGCTGACGTAGTGGGTAGCCTATGTGACAGATGGGTATGTTGTAAATCTGTGTTTTAGGGACACACAGGAGAGGCTTCAAGAGAAACAGAGGAGAGACTTCCAGAGACAACAGATGCCTAAACAAAAAGAGGGACATCTTCAGCCGTGATCAATTAGTTGTAAACACTCGGGTAATCTAAGGGAAACAGAGCTGGAGGGCGGCAAAGTAGTCATAGTCATAGGACATTTATTTCTAAAATCACCTCCAGAGCAGTGCCTTTATCTATTTGAGAATATCTAGGCGTACGTGCAGGTGGCGAGGGGTCCAATAATCTGGACTGTATAAACATGACTTAAATACTGGTATTTGATTAATGAGCGTAGTGGTGAGTTAATTATGTTCTGTTCATTACTCAAGAAGTGAACAAGTATATATGATCATTATGATTCAAAGAACATGATGCTTAACATCTTCGGTTTTCTGTTACTTGTATCATATGTAATGTTAGTGACATTGAAACTGGTAAACAGCCATTGATGATTAAGCAGCTAGTAATTAAAGTTTTTTTCTTTTTTGCAACTACTGATTATAGCTTTTAGTTGTTCACCGCCCATTGTTAATTGTGCTGTTTAGGCAATAATGCTATCTGACTCCCACTGGGTTCCTATAGATAACATCTCCCTGGAGGCTGGATCACCATGGTAATGGGTGTTTGAGCTATTTTTCAGGAATTAGGACCCCCTTGTCCAGTTCAGGCCAGTTGAGACCACCAACTCATCAACTGGGTCTGCACAGATGCCTGATAAGTGACCTTTTGACGTCACCCTCAGATCATGCTAACCCCACCATTTTGTGAACACGCATCCTACCAAGCATGAAGTCTGACTACATTTGTGCAGATCATCAATTACCTCACCTCTCCTCACGTCCAATCATCTATCTCCAAACTTGAGACCACCTTGCCCCCTACCCCATATATATGCCTGAGTCCCCATTTTTGGGGAGGCAGATTTGAGACTTGCTCTCCCATTTCCTCACTTGGCTGCCTTGTGATTAAACCCTCTCCCTGCTGCAATCTTGTCCTCTCGGTGTTCGACTTTTCAGGCAACAGCCAAAAACAAACCTGGTTCGCTAACAACGTCATGGCCTAAACGGATGGAACACCCTCAAACACACCTCTGCTGCACTCACATAAACCAAAGATGCCATGTATCTACACATGGATGAAATGTCTGGTCATGTTCTCAACTTTCAGTACTTTCCTTGAACAGTTCCATTTTCATTTTCAAAGAAAGCTAACTTTTAAATCAGGGGCACTATGCAAATACCATAAAAGATCATTCCACTACAGGGCTCAAAAGGTATAATTTTCTTTTTTCTTTTTAAAGTTCTTCATTTCCAAACTCCTCATGTGAAACTGGGTTTTGGTTAAAGAGACTTAATTTTGTGAAACGGTTTATCTAAGAATGAACACTCAATTACCGACATTGTTTAAATAGCTCAAATATCTATCTACCAGCTCAAATATTACAGACTCAGAAGAAAGCTATCATTAAATTTTGGTTCTTTATTTTCCGAACTTTACAGAATAAGAAAGCTGTCAAAATTGCCAGTAAGGAAGCTTTTTCCAATATCTCCAAAAATAGGGAAGAGAAGGATCTTTACTCCCTTCAGTCTTGTAAGAACTTTACAATTTCTAGACTATATTTTTCTCTCTAACGCCAAACCATAAAAAAACCAACAAGAAGGTCTGGTATCTGAATCGAGCTAAGGGGCAGACTGAGTATATTCAGCACGAGACATTTAGCTCTTTAACAGTGCTGCTGGGCAGCACAGGGAGTCACTGTATTATCTCAACAATGCCACGAGGTAGGTACTATGACTATTCCACGTTACAAATGAGGAGCTGAGGCACAGAGATTAGACAACTTGCCAAGATTACACATCTAGCAAATTGTGGAGCTGGGATGTGAACTCCAGCACTATGAATTTCTTCATCTGAAAAATGGGGATTACTGAGTTAAAACATGCAATAGTCTCTGAACATGTGCCTGGCACATAATAATTGTCTAATATGTTAGTTATTGTTATTAAAAATTAGATTAATAGAGATCTCAATGAAGAAATACAAAAAAAACCCCTGGAATTTTCAGTCTTTTTGGCAGCTCACAGATGGAAATTTGATAAAGAAAAGGAGAACACAGGCTACATTTGCAATCACACTAGACTGAGATGGGTTTAACCTACAAATAAAGAAAGAAAATTCAAGCTCTTTGATCTTTTAAATATCTAATATAAAGGAAAATTTTAACTTACAGGAGAAAAAGGCATTGTTTGCTGTTTTAGTAAGCAAACACAAACTGCATTAAAATTGTAGCCAGTGGCTCAGCAGTCAAGTTCACACGTTCCTCTTCAGGAGCCCAGGGTTCGCCCACTTGGATCCTGGGTGCGGACATGGCACTACTTATCAAGCCATGCTGGGGCAGGCGTCCCACATATACAGTAGAAGAAGATGGGCATTGATGTTAGCTCAGGGCCAGTCTTCCTCAGCAAAAAGAGGAGGACTGGCAGCAAATGTTAGCTCACAGCTAATCTTCCTCAAAAAAAACAAAACAGATAGGAATGAGGGACAATTCTGGAAGCCTTCAATATCCTGAAGCCTTTCATTTCTTAGGAGTGGAAATGGGGAGGTGGAGAAGAGACCCAAATTCAGCTCCTATTACCATATCACATTTCCATATTTCTACATATCTTTTCTAACATCTCTGATTATTACATTTGGCTTAAAGTAGAATTCTTCTAAGAGTAATACTACTGGTTGAGAGAATTTCTGTAGCTAAATTTTAGAGAACTGAATTCCACAATAAGCAAAATACTCTGTTTTTTAATTCTCTTTGAATACTTCTGATTAGGTCATGGAGAAAATCCCAGTTTCATGCTAGTTTGTTTTACGTGCTAATCTCCCTTTTTAACAAATAGAGACCTGCACAGGCAGGCCACCCTATCACAGCTTGTACTTAATAACATTAATATGTTTTCATGTATCATAATGGTATTGATTTTTGCACTTACCCTCTACTTATGGAACATTTTACATTTCCATTTTCCATTTAAAGAAATGACATTGATCTAAGATTTCCTTTTTAAATAAATAAATCAAGCATAAAAATGACATACTGTAAAAATATTAAGTAAATGACATTAGGATATGACACAGATTATGATGGTAGTACTTGAATTAATAAATTATGGGAAATACAAGCTTAAGGAAATTCTGTTCTCAAAGGAAAATGACAGAAAGATGTTTTATTAATGGTCTCATTAACACTTATGAGCTATTTGTGTAGGGGAACAGAGCAAAAACATTCTAGAACTTCTTTGTCCAAATTCCATGACTCAGAACTATTCATCAGAACCTCACGTGTAAATAGCCAACATTGATGATATACTGAAACACATACTACACCTCAATTAAATTTAATATTCTAATTAGATCATAAAATGTATTTCTTTATATACATTTTATATTTCTCTATTTAACAAAAGAAACTATTTTTACAAGATGATTTTCCCTAAATGAATGCATAACTCTTCCTCTTTGTAATGGGTCTGATTTCAGGCTAGCCAGTTTCACCTTTGGGAATTACAGAGAGAATGTGGGGAAGGGGGCATGCAAAAGAGTGAGGTGGTGGCTAATTGTATTGAATTTGCCCAATCATGTAGCTAAAAGGTAATTCTTCCTAATTCCCCGTGTCTGAGGCAAAGGGTAAGAAATGGGAGAGGAAGAACTTGAAAATGACTCTTTCATATTTAATAATCCACTCTAATTCCCTCGATCCCTTTCTAATTATGTCACGTGAGACACATATCAGGGTTTTTCCCCCTCAAACTAAAGATAAATATGGATTCAGCATATAACGAGCTCACAGTCAAGGCATGGAGTGTCTTTTATTTGTGTTTAACGCTCTGAAAAATATAAACGTAAAAAATGATATACCATATATACTTTGAACTTCATTGATTGATGTTAAATATTCCTTAAAATGCTGATAACAGGTTGAGGAAAATGAAAACGAAGGACTAATAAACTTAGGACAGACTGAATCTTTCACTTCACAGCCTTGTCCCTAGCAGCACATCCCACTCCTGCTCCCCTTGACCCCGAACGTTTCTAAAGCCCAAGCTTCTCCAGGTTCTACGGGACAAAAAGGCCTCGCTCTTTGCTGTTCATTTTCTGCACTTGATTTCCTCCACTTTGCTTCCTCAGGTCGTTTGCTTTTTATGATCATTTAAAAAAGTCTGAAATTTCTAGAAACAGGTGGTCCCTCGTCTGTTCATTTTTTTATTGTGAGTTTGTAACATTTGAATTTCTTTACTCTCATTTAAACAGAGACTTAGGAAATTAAGTTGATAAATCTGTTCAACCTTCTTTTTTTAAAACGTATTTATTTATTTTTTTTTTTTGTGGAAGATTAGCCCTGAGCTAACATCTGCTGCCAATCCTCCTCGTTTTGCTGAGGAAGACTGGCCCTGAGCTAACATCTGTGCCCATCTTCCTCCACCCCACATGTGGGACGCCTACAACAGCATGGCTTGCCAAGCCACGGCTGGCCCCTGTTGAACCTTCTTAAATTGGAAGTCTGACCACTTTTCTGATTAATTTACACCATAAACAATTGTATCCTCATTTATAGGAAAAGTACATAGACCCGATTATCATAGGGCAAATAATAAATAGAAAAATTAGTAATTCGAACAATTTTTAAAGAACAGTGAGCTCCATGTTGCCAAATCCAACAATCCCCATCTTAGACTAATCTAACAGGCATATCATTGATGAAATCCAAAAGTGAATTCTTGATTTCAACTACTAAACCTCTCCTCCAGTGTTCCCCATTTTGAAATGAAACTGAGCCATTTATTCAGGCCATAAAATCTGGAGTCACCTGACTTCTATCTTTCCTTCATATCCCACAACCAATCTGTTAGAAAAGGCTGTTACTCTTCTTTCAAAATATATCTTGAATATATCTGCCAAGTCATGACCTCTACTGCTACCCTATAATCTCAGCCACTCTATATTGTCTAGAACAATGATGTCCAACACAACTTTCTGTGATAAGGATACATCCTATATTTGTGCTAATACAGTAAAGTCACTAGCCACACGTGGATATTAAGCTCTTGAAATGTGGCTAATGCAAGAGAGGAACTCAATTTCATTTTATGTATTTAATTTTAATTAATTTAAGTGGCCACTTGTGGCTATGATATTGGACAGTGAAGGTCTAGAAAACTATGACAATAGGGTTATAATGGGTCTCTTTGCTTCCTCTTTTGCCCCTTTGTAGTCTATTCTCAATATAGTACCTAGAGTGATCCTTTTAAAATGAACATCTAATCACGTCACTCCTCTGCTTCATGGTTTCCCAGCACACTTAGAATAAAACCTCAAATCCCAAATCAGGCTACATGATTTTTCCTCAGGCTACTGCAACTCAACTCCTCACTCTCCCCTTTAGTCCTGACACATTAAACTCCAGCCACACTACTCAATCCCTGCATTTTCCACAACACTCCTGCCGCAAACATCCACACAGCTAAGCCTCCTCATTCTATTCAGTTCTTGATCAATTATTACCTGGAAAGGCTTTCCTTGACCAATCTAAAATAGGAGTATCACTTACTCCCTTTCTCTCATACCTTTAACCAATTCTATAATGCCTTCACAGCATTTACAATACCTGACAATATATTATAGATTTAATCTTAATTGAAAGTCTCTCACATCAAAATGTAAACAAAACTCACGAGGACAAAGACTTTGTCTTTTTTTAACTGATGTATCCTCAAATGTTTAGGACAGTGCCTGGCACACAGCAGATTCTCAATAAATATTTATTGAATGCCTGAACAAACTTAAACCTCATTTACCCTCTCTCTGTCTCACATTTATATAACAAATATTTATTCAGTGCTCATTATTTATAAGGTGCTGCATCAATGTGTAGACTTCACATTGACAGCAACCTAGACCTTGTAAATCAGATCACAAAAGCTCCTTAAATCCTAAAATTTGATTGGAAATAGTTGGGACTGTTTCTCTTGGAGATGAGAGTAGGAGTACAGAGTATGCCTATCTTCTAAGATTAAAATATCTGCCATCTGAAGGGAGTTGAATTTTATGGGATTCCTAACAGAATGCAGAATTGAGATGAATGAGTTAAAATTAGGTAGTTTTCAGTTCAATATACAGACTTTCTAACAATACAGAAGAACTACTGAGGTAGTGTTCTAAAGTAGTCAAGCAGAGAGATCTTCGTATCTCAGGTGGCCTTAGCTGACCTCTAACATGTTTTCGAAGTCTAACATTATATTGTCTGTAAAATGCTATAATGAATGCTGGTTAATACATCAGTCATTTTCCGACAAGTTGCTTCCTGCTGGTTACAAGTAATAACTCTCAAGATTGACAGACAGCAGGCAATAAAAATGAGAACCAAAACAGAGTTAACTAACAAATATTCTACTGAATAATTAAGAACATTCTGTACCTGTACTGCAGAAAAATACCCAATTATTAGGTTAAATTATATGAAGTTGACAATATTTAACCATTTTTACGTTTCAAGTTAAAAATGACTTGCCAAGTATTATTAGCACAGTCACTATGTAATTTCTGCATCTGCACTGTTAAAGAGTCAGTCATAACTTAAAAACATTCAGTTAAGGAAAACAAGATCAATTCAATAGCATATGCCTTCTTCTAAAATTTCACTTAGGCCAACAAAACATAAGTAGATAGTTACAATCAGTAGACCATGAGAGAGTCGGTCTTAAAATCTACAATGAACAGATCAAATAATTCCTAGGATCTTGAAAAAACACCTAAAAACAAATTGTATACTAAAATATATGTTAGTACTAACCACACAGTTTAGTAGCAGATTCAAACTTGTTAGTGAATAATCAGAACCTGGATGACAATCTCTTACTTCCATTAGTAATTGCACCTTAGGTAATCAGTGCAACTATATTCCTATCAGGTTTTTTCCTAATTCAAAAGTCAAGCATATTTTTTAAGTCTGCTGTTTTATAAAAGGCATTCCAGCATTCTTAACGTAAATCTACATCTTAGCAGTCTAATGTTAGAAGTATTTCCAAAATCAACAATACCTTACTGGAAGTGGTAGCATTCCTTCAGTACTGAGATTTCTGTTAAGTACGTTTTATACAGGACTGTTCTGTTTTAATCCATGGCCAAAACAGCACAACCTTCATATCAGGAAACGAATTCTGATGGTTTTTGTTTCACTGTAAAAGCTGAGAGTGATTACATTTATCTGATAATTCCTACTCGTTTTTTACTTGAGTTGACTTTTAATTGACCATGGCAAAAGTATTCTATCAAAGATAAAGGAAATTCTTAAAAGTCAAACCAAGAAATAATAACTTCACTGAGGAATGATGAAAGCTCTTGTAGGAAATAAGGTGATCTTTTGTGGAGACTAATATCTCATCAATTCGGAAAAGCAACCACATAATATTGTAGGCAATAATTCTTGTGTGAAAATAAAATTTCAGTGTTATAATAAAGAGCAATTCCTTTTAAACTAATGAATCAACCATAGGAGCAATTTAGAATGGGGTTACTTTGTTTTGTTTAGAAATGGGAATACTCTAAGACTTTGTTTTCCTGCTCAGTTTACTGATAAAGATTTTGCATTAAACAATTTGTATGCAAATGTCTTGTACATTAGAATACAACAAAAACTACTCTAAATAACCAAAAATTTACTGCTATTATCTTTCACACTCAAAGTAAATGCCCATGGTACTTACTTTTCCTAGCCATGTATCTCTTAGTATCTTCCTCTTAAGAATACTAGGAGTGAGAGTTATGAGTTGAAAGATACTCAACTTTGTAACAGACATCCTCCTCCCCACCTCCACTGCTCTTCTTCCTTATGGGCAGTATCTGTCTTCTACTACAGAGCCTGGAAATGCCAGATATTTAACTTCCCAGCCTCACTGCAGTTAGCATATAGGCAACAACCCAACCTAGCTAATGGTACTAAGACAGAATCTAGTGAGAGGCAAACCAGGTACGGTTTTCCTTCCTAATAAAAAGGTACATGAGAGGAAATGTCTTTATTCTTTGTCTAGTTATACAGAAAAGAGTTAACATAGGTCTGTTGGCAAAGTTGGCCTCTGGCTGGAGTCTGGAAACTTAGATTTAGGGACGGTTCCCACCATTCCCAGAACTCAAGAGTGAATCACGATGTCTAAATTGTTCACATACACATTGCGGTTTATGCTGAACACCTGCTTTCCTTCTGGGAGTCTGGAATTTTTGGTACATGCTAGGCAGGTGCCCACGTAACCAGCCCCAAATAGAAACCTTGAGCACTGAGTCTCTAATGAGCTTCCTCAGTAGAAAACATTTCACATACGTTGCAACAACTTGCTGCTGAAGGAATTAAGCACATCCTGTGTGACTCCACTGGGAAAGAACTCTTGGAAAGCTGTGCCTGGTTTCCTCCAGGCTTCACCCCATTGCCTTTCTCCCTTTGTTGATTCTGCTTTGTACCCTTTTGTTATAATAAACCTACTGTGCTGAGACTTGTGAGTCCTCCTACTAAGTCATGAAACCTGGGTTGGTCTTGGGGAAACCCCAAACTAACAGTGGGCTGTCTAGAGACGATCTCAGAAATGTGGCAGCCTTATTTCTTGCAACTACTAGAGGATAAGCCTGAAGGATTCAAGATAACATTCAGAAGAGTAGTGGGGGAAAAAAAGTAAGATAGAGCAAGCTAGGAACCTTATGAATGCATGACTGAGCTGCTGAACAAACCTTTGAACCTCCCACCTCCAGACTTATGTTCATTATTCTAAAATGAGGTATTTTATCATTTGCAATGAAAAGAATCCTCATAAGCATTTCTCCAAGCATTCTAAAAAAGCTGATCACGTTAAAGTAAAATAGGGTTATCTGAAGGCAATGCTCTTGAGGATTTCTTTTAGATTAATTTCTCCAGAAAAGCAAGAAAATAAAAGAAATATGGTCAAAAGATTTTTCATTTCATAACATCTCTTCAAATAGTAATATCTAAGGTCGGAGAGTGCCTGTATTTCAGTATATTATTCAAAGCATTGTCCATTTCATCAAAGTGGTCAAATTCATTGGCATAAAATCATTGATAATATTCTATTATTCTTTTAATAAGTGCAGAATCTGTGGTGATGTCACCTGTCTCATTCCTGATACTGGTCGTTAGTGTCTTCTTTTTCCCAATCAGTCTGGCTAGAGATTTATACACTTAATTGCTCTTCTCAAAGAACCATCATTCTTTAGGTTTCATTGATTTTCTCGCTCTCCCTTTTTTTCTGCTTGATTTCTCCTCTGATCTCTATTTTTCCCTTTCTTCTACTTTTCTACTACTTACTTTGCTCTTTTTTCTAGGTGAAAACTGAGGTCATTGGTTTGAAACATTTTTTTTTCTTCTATTGGTATTTAGTGCTATCAATTTTCGCCTAAGTCTTGCATCCCACACATATTGATATATTATTTTCACTTGTATCCCAAACAATATACTTTCTCATTTCCTCTTTGAGCTACGTGTCATTTAGGAATGTTATTTAGTTTTCAAATATGTAAAGATTTCCCAGAGATGTTTTATATGACTTGAATAGATTTAAATGCATTAAAACTTGTATTATGGCCCAGAATGTTCATGAACTATCTTGGTAAATATTCTGTGTGCTCTAGAAAAGAATGCACATTCTTCTGTTGTTGGGTGGAGTGCTCTATAAACGTCAGGTCAAGTGAGTTGACTGTGTTGTTAAAATCTTCTATATCTTATTGATTTTCTACTTATTCTGTTAAGTATTGAGAGGGACATTTTTAAATCTCTGACTACATCTGTGGATTTGAACATTTCTTCTCACAGTTTTGCTTTTGCTTTGTGTACTTTGAAGCTCTGCTATTAGGTGCACAAATGTTTATAATTGTTACATCTTGATGAATTGACCCCACTGTCACTGGAAATGATATTTTTTCACCCTGGTAACATTCTTCGTCCTGAGATACACTTTGTCTGATGTTAACAAAGGTAGTTTTCTTCCAATTAGTTTTCTTTTAACATGGTATATCCTAGCCATGCTTTTACCCTTTTTTTTGAGGGAGATGAGCCCTGAGCTAACATCTGCCGCCAATCCTCCTCTTTTTGCTGAGGAAGATTGGCCTTCAGCTAACATCTGTGCCCATCCTCCACTACTTTACATGTGGGACACCTGCCACAGCATGGCTTGATAAGCAGTGTGCAGGTGTGGACCCGGGATCCGAACTGGTGAACACCAGGACACTGAAGAAGAATGTGTGAACTTAACCACTGCACCACTGGGCTGGCCCCAACCATCCTTTTACTTTTAACCAAGACTGCATATAGTTGGGTTTTGATTTTTTTAATCCAATCTGACAAGCTCTACCATTTAATTGGGGTGTTTAAGGCACTTACATTAAATGTGATTATCGATATACTTGGGTTTATCATTTTGCTATTTTTTTAATTTGTCTCATCTGGATTTTTTCCCCCTTTTTTCTTTTTCTGCCTTTGGATTAACAATATTTCTTATGATTCCATTAATCTCCTTTGTTGGCTTTTAGCTATAACTGTTTTGTTATTTTAGTCATTGCTATAAGATTTATAGTACACATCTTTAACTTATCCCAGTCTACCTTCAAGTGATATTAAACATTTCATATAAGAACTTACAATTTTATACTTCCATTTCTCCCCCTCAACCTTTGTGCTATTGTCACGCATTTTAGTTTTACATGTGTTATAACCCCTACACCAGTGTTTTTTGTTTAAAGTCCGCTACCTTAAAAAAAAATTCATTGCACATAAGAAAATTCATTGCACATAAGTACATTAAGAAGTACCAATCTTAATCAAAAACCTCCCCAAAAATAAGAGTCCAGGACCAGACGGCTTCTCTGGAGAATTCTACCAAACATTCAAAGAAGACTTAATACCTATTCTCCTCAAACTGTTCGAGAAAATTGAGAAAGATGGAGAACTCCCTAACACATTCTATGAAGCCAACATCACTCTGATCCCCAAACCTGACAAGGACAACACAAAGAAGGAGAACTATAGGCCGATATCACTGATGAACATAGATGCAAAAATCCTCAACAAAATTTTGGCAAACCGAATACAGCAATACATCAAAAAGATTATACACCATGATCAAGTGGGATTTATACCAGGGACACAGGGATGGTTCAACATCCGCAAGTCAATCAACGTGATACACTACATCAACAAAATGAAAAACAAAAACCACATGATCATCTCAATAGATGCAGAGAAAGCATTCGACAAGATCCAACACCCATTTATGATAAAAACCCTCAGTAAAATGGGTATAGAAGGAGAGTACCTCAACATAATAAAGGCCATATATGATAGACCCACAGCCAACATCATACTCAATGGACAAAAACTGAAAGCCATTCCTCTGAGGACAGGAACAAGACAAGGGTGCCCACTTTCACCACTCCTATTCAACATAGTACTGGAGGTGCTGGCCAGAGCAATTCGGCAGGAAAAAGAAATAAAAGGAATCCAAATAGGTAACGAAGAAGTAAAACTCTCGTTGTTTGCAGACGACATGATCTTATATATAGAAAACCCCAAAGAATCCACAGAAAAACTATTAGAAATAATCAACAACTACAGCAAAGTAGCAGGGTATAAAATTAACGTGCATAAATCAGTAGCATTTCTATACATTAACAATGAACTAACAGAAAAAGAACTCAAGAACTCAATCCCATTCACAATTGCAACGAAAAGAATAAAATACCTTGGGATAAACTTAACCAAGGAAGTGAAGGATCTATACAATGAAAACTACAAGACTTTCTTGAAAGAAATTGACGATGACATAAAGAGATGGAAAGACATTCCTTGCACATGGATTGGAAGAATAAACATAGTTAAAATGTCCATACTACCTAAAGCAATATACAGATTCAATGCTATCCCAATCAGAATCCCAAGAACATTCTTCACAGAAATTGAACAAACAATCCTAAAATTCATATGGGGCAACAAAAGACCGCGAATTGCTAAAGCAATCCTGAGCAAAAACAAAGCCGGCGGAATCACAATCCCCAATTTCAAAACATACTACAAAGCTACAGTGATCAAAACAGCATGGTACTGGTACAAAAACAGGTCCACAGATCAATGGAACAGAATTGAAAGCCCAGAGATAAAACCACACATCTATGGACAGCTAATCTTCGACAAAGGAGCAGAGGGCCTACAATGGAGAAAAGAAAGTCTCTTCAACAAATGGTGCTGGGAAAACTGGACAGCCACAGGCAAAAGATTGAAAATTGACCATTCTTTTTCACCACACACCAAAATAAACTCAAAATGGATCAAAGACCTAAAGATTAGGCCTGAGACAATAAGTCTTTTGGAAGAGAATATAGGCAGTACACTCTTTGACATCAGTTTCAAAAGAATCTTTTCGGACACTGTAACTCCTCAGTTGAGGGAAACAATAGAAAGAATAAACAAATGGGACTTCATCAGACTAAAGAGCTTCTTCAAGGCAAGGGAAAACAGGATTGAAACAAAAAAACAGCTCACTAATTGGGAAAAAATATTTACAAGCCACTTATCTGACAAAGGGTTAATCTCCATAATATACAAAGAACTCACACGGCTTAACAACAAAAA
This sequence comes from Equus quagga, assembly GCF_021613505.1. Classification (NCBI taxonomy): domain Eukaryota; kingdom Metazoa; phylum Chordata; class Mammalia; order Perissodactyla; family Equidae; genus Equus; species Equus quagga. The sequence continues at coordinate 87,100,768 of NC_060269.1, forward strand.
AACAAACAACCCGATCAAAAAATGGGCAGAGGACATGAACAGACATTTCTCAAAAGAAGATATGAATATGGCCAATAGACACATGAAAAGATGTTCATCATCGCTAATCATCAGGGAAATGCAAATCAAAACTACACTAAGATATCACCTTACCCCCGTTAGATTGGCAAAAACATCCAAAACCAAGAACGACAAATGTTGGAGAGGTTGTGGAGAAAGAGGAACCCTCATACACTGTTGGTGGGAATGCAAACTGGTACAGCCACTATGGAAAACAGTATGGAGATTTCTCAAAAAGTTAAAAATAGAAATACCCTATGACCCAGCCATCCCATTACTGGGTATCTATCCTAAGAACTTGATATCAGAAATCTCAAGAGTCCGTTGCACCCCTATGTTCATCGCAGCATTATTTACAATAGCCAAGACGTGGAACCAGCCTACATGCCCAGAAACTGATGATTGGATAAAGAAGATGTGGTATATATACACAATGGAATACTACTCAGCCATAAAAAAAGACAAAATTGGCCCATTCACAACAACGTGGATGGACCTCGAGGGTATTATGTTAAGCGAAATAAACCAGTCAGAAAAAGACGAACTCTATATGACTCCACTCATAGGTGGAAGTTAGTATATTGATAAGGAGATCTGATTGGTGGTTACCAGGGAAAAGGGGGGGTGGGGGGAGGGCACAGAGGGGGAAGTGGTGTACCCACAACATGACTAACAAAAATGTACAACTGAAATCTCACAAGGCTGTAATCTATCATAACATTAATAAAAATAAAAAATAAAAAAAAAAAAGAAGTACCAATCTTTAGGGAGCCGGCCTGGTGGCGCAGCAGTTAAGTTCACACATTGCGCTTCTCAGCAGCCCAGGGTTCGCTGGTTCAGATCCCGGATGCGGACATGGCGCCACTTGGCATGCCATGCTGTGGTAGGCGTCCCATGTATAAAGTAGAGGAAGATGGGCATGGATGTTAGCTCAGGGCCAGTCTTCCTCAACAAAAAAAGGAGGATTGGCAGTAGTTAGCTCAGGGCTAATCTTCCTCAAAAAAAAAAAAAAAGAAGGTATTTTTATGACCTTTCACCTGTTAGAATGGCAAAAATATCCAAAACCAAGAGTGACAAATGTTGGAGAGGTTGTGGAGAAAAAACAACCCTCATACACTGTTGGTGGGAATGCAAACTGGTGCAGCCACTATGGAAAACGGTATGGAGATTTCTCAAAAAGTTAAAAATAGAAATACCTTATGACCCAGACATCCCACTACTGGGTATCTATCCTAAGAACCTGAAATCAGCAATTCCAAAAGTCCCATGCACCCCTATGTTCATCGCAGCATTATTTATAATAGCCAAGACGTGGAACCAACCTAAGTGCCCAGCAACTGATGATTGGATAAAGAAGATACGGCATATATATATACAATGGAATACTACTCAGCCACAAAAAAGGACAAAATTGTCCCATTCACAACAACATGGATGGACCTTGAGGGTATTATGTTAAGTGAAATAAGCCAGACAGAGAAAGACGAACTCTGTATGACTCCACTCATGGGTGGAAGCTAACATACAGACAAAGAGAACTGATCGGTGGTTACCAGGGGAAAGCGGGGCTGGGGAGAGGCACACAAGGTGAAGTGGTGTACACACAACATGACTAACAATAATGTACAACTGAAATTTCACAAGGTTGTAAACTATCATAATCTTAATTTAAAAAAAAAGTACCAATCTTTAGACATACATGTTTTTTAAACCATTCCATTAGTAGTTCAAATCAGATTATTCAAACTTAAACTTTTTCTTCCAGTTAGCTAATCTTGTAAGTAAATTCATAAAATGTTACAACTGTTATTAAAAATGAAAAAGAAAAAATGTTAAATAATTTAGGCCTATAGGCCAACCAACTGGTGAGAGATTTAACTGAGGTGATGCAAGGGCTGGCTCCCTAAAGGAAGGGTTCATCGCCTGCCTGGGACAGAGAAAGATACCTTTTTCCCCGTCCCATAGCTCTAGAGGGCACATTCTGAACCAGGTTAATCTAGAAATGGAGAACTGAACTCATTGGCTCCCATATCTGTATAAATTTTGAGTTTAAGAAAATATTAGAGTTAAAATTGCCTAACTTGTGTGAATGGTCATAGCCTTGACTGTCTAACTAGAAATAATCTGTGATACATATGTGAGGAATTGATGACATCTACCAAGCTGTCTGCCAACTCCTCTTTATTCCTTCTTCCTCGACTCTTTACTTGATCCTCTTTGACCTACCAACTATTCTATATTATTTCCTACTTCCCTGATGGCGGTGTAAAAAAATGGTAAAGTGTCTAAGCTTTAGAGTCAGGAGGAATGAGTTTAAGTCCCAGGTAATCCATTTAATAGCTGTGTAATCTTGGACTAGTTATTTCACCTTCCTATAGCTTGCTTTCCTCATTTGTAATAGGAAAACAATAATGGTACTTAATTATAGGATTCTTAGATGGATTAAATGAAATGAGATAGGTAAAACTCTTTGCCTATAATAAGTGGTCAAAACGTTAGCCATTATTATTTCATTACTACACTTTGGAGTTCTTCTGAAGTGGACCATTAATCTACTTTTCTCAGCCTTTTATCAATTATCTTTTAAAGACATTTAAAGAATAAGAAAAATATCATATATATGTATCAATGTAGCTAGCATTTCCAGTGTTCTTCATTTCATTGTGTAGATCCACTTGGTATCACTGCCCTTCTGCTTCAAGGACTTCAACATTTCTTGTACTGCAGGTCTGTTGGTGATGAATTCTTTCAGCTACTCTATCTCTGAAGAAGTCTTTATTTCACCTCATTTTTAAATGATATTTTTACTGGGTAGAGAATTCTAGGTTGACAGTTTCAGTACTTTAAAGATTTTGCTGCACTGTCTTCTTGTTTTTACTGTTTCTGACAAGACATATAGTGTCATCCTTATCTTTGCTCCTCTGTACAGAGTATGTCTTTTTCTCTTTGGCTGCCTTCAAGATTTTCTCTTTATCACAGGTTTTGAACAGTTTGAATATGATGTGCCTCGGTGTAATTTTCTTCATATTTCTTATGCTTGGAGTTCAATGAGATTCTGAATCTGTGGATTTACAGTTTTCATCAGATTTGGAAAAGTTTCAGCCATTACTTATTCAAATATTTTTCCATTATACCTTCTTTCTCCTCTCTTTTAGGGACTCAAATTTCATATATATAAGGGCATCTGAAGTTATCCCAAAATTCACTGATGCACTATTCATTTTTTAAGTTATTTTTCTTTTTCTCTGTGTTTCACTTTGAATAATTTATATTAGTAGGTCTTCAAGTTCACTAATCTTTTCTTCTATAATGTTTAATCTGTCATTAATCCCATCTAGTATAATTTTCATCTCAGACATTATGGTTTTCATCTTTAGAACTTCAGTCTGTTTCTATTTAACTTTTGAACATATGGAATACAGTTATAAAAACTATTTTAATGTACTTATCTGCTAATTCTAACCTCTGTGTTAATTCTAAGTCAGTTTGATTGATTTATCTTCACATTATAGGTCATATTTTCCTGCTTCCTTGCATGCCTGAAAATTTTTGACCGGATGCCACATATTGTGAATTTTATCTTATTGGATGCTGAATATGTGTTCTTGAGTTTTGGTAGGGGATGAAGTTATTTGAATTATTATTTGGGCCTTTTAAGATTTGTTAGGCTGGCCCAGAGCAATGCTCAGTCTTGGGCTAATCATTCTTCATTACTGGGGCAAAATTCTTTTGTGTACTCTACCTAGTACCCCATGAATCTTGAGGTTTTCCAGTCTGGTTTGGGGAAACAGGCACTATTCCTGGTCCTGCACACACAAGTACTGTTCCCTCTAATCCTTTTGTGTGGTTCTTTCCCAACAAAGGAAGTTTCCTCATATGCATGTGCTACTGAGTACTCAGCTGAACACTCAAAAGGGACCCTCTGTAGATCTCTGAGGCTCCCTCTTTGTGTGGTTCTCACCTCTCTGGTACTCTGTCCTGTTAATGCTGCCCATCTGAGGCTCCCTAGACTTTAAGCAACATCTCCTGAATTCAGGAAGTCCACCATTCTCCTGGTTTCCCACATCTTGCACCACAGCCTAGAAACTCTCTCTCAATGTGGTAAGCTGGGCAATCATAAAGCTCACTTTGTTTCCACCTCTCAGGGATATCACGATCTTTCATTGCCTGATGTCCAATAGTCTTGGAAATTGTTGTTGCACATATTTTGTCCATTTTTTAACTATTAGGGGCAGGAGGATAAATCTTCTCCCTGTTATTCCATCTTGGCCAGAAGCGGAAGTTTCGCTAGCTTATTATGTTTATTTTTCTGTACTGAACACTGTAAATGGCATCTCAGTTCAATCATCCCTGATGAATTGGGGTCAAATCTTACATGGTTATGAGGCTGCCCCTCTAGATTGTTTCTGTGTGGGTCTTTTCACTAACTGCCTTAAAGGCAGTCATTCTTCTGTTTAAAAAGCACATTTGAAAGAAATAGTGTTAAGGCTAAGGAATTTTAGTACTATGAGGAAGAATGTCTAAAAGTTTGTGCAGCTAAGTAAGTCACAAAGTGATTTTCATCCTATAGAATTTCTATAAGAAGGATTTTTCTTTTATAATTCTTGCAAATGAAAAGAACATTTATGGGAGGAATATGGAGATGCTGAGTGTGGAGGCAGGAAAAAGGAAGAATGGTAGACCTCAAGAAGAAAAGGGGTTGAGAATAAAATTTTTCTAAGAAAAATTATGGAAACCAAATCTCTGATACATTTACACATCAGACATTGCCTTCTATATATTTTCGGAAATAGTCTTCTGTTCTTTTCTTTCTTCCCACACAAAAATCCAGTTTTTACTTAACTAGTCTGCTAAGGTGAAATATTGAAGCAGACAGCTAGAAACATTATCATCATTCTTATCCCTTAATGAATGTCAAAACAAAATATGGCAAGTTCATGGAAGTGTACGGTAGTTAAGATAATCTAGGGCGCAGGTTGCACACTGGTGGCCCACGGGCTTTATTTGGCCTGCAGACATGTTGTGTTTGGCCTACAGAGCGATGGCCCATACCATATTTTACCAAAGTGTGAATTCATGACCATATTTATAAATTGGAAGATCTCACAATTTGGAGATTTCATATAAAAATCCTGGGGAGAAAGAAGATGTGGCAGTGCTCAGGGAGGCAGCAGATTTCCACTTCAGCTAGAGTCGGAGCCTTTAGTTCACTACAGTGTCCATCGCTCATGATCACTTCCTCCCCCCACCAGATTTCCTTACTTCTGGCCCTTCTTGCCCCTACAGGTATTTAAGTTAGTGACACCTGATTGAGGGTATGTATAACAATATCCCAACAAATTAACTTCTATTTTTAAAATTAGAAAACAAACATAAAAGCAAAACCAAAATATCCATTTTTTTTTTTAAAGGGGAAATAGGATTCCTAGAAACATACATTGAAAAGAGTACTTATTTTCTACCAATTGTAGGGAAGTTATATCTGGGGCACATTTTTAAACTATAGATTCCTGGGTGTCTAGGAAGCATCCCAAAATGTTTATTTTTAATAAATTCACAGGTAATTCAAATATAACTCACATTTAGAAACCACAATCTACCCTACCTTTGCCTACGTTCCTTTATGTGTACACAAAAGAAAGCATAATTAGAAAGAGCTGAAATAACATTATTAGAAAATTATGCTCTGGCACACTTTTCCTCCCAATGCATTCTATTTAAACAGGAAAAAAAAAATCTGAACTTTAGGTACACAATAAGAGTAACTCTATATTTAGTCTTCAGTATTCATGTTTCAACCAAGAAAAGAAAACCAGAAGAACAACTTTTTTTTTAATTGCTATACACTAAATTTCTATATGCCAAAAATTTCTATATATTGGGGTTTCTCTACACCTCAGTGGTTTATAAAATAAGAGAATTGAAACAGATCTAAGTTCCCCTTCCAGCTGTAAAATGATCCAAATTCAGCTGTACTCAATATTTGTCAACCTCAGTTAAAATAAAATTTTCAACTTAAAACAGTATTATAGTGGTAAGACATCTAAGTTTGCGTTTTACTGCTAACAGATTTTTAACTGCTAATAAAAGAATGGGGACTAAAAGGTCACAAGTATGAGAAATGTCTGACTAATGAGGTAATTTGAGGGGAAAAAAAGAAAACTAGAAAAATGAAGATGTACTATTTAATATATAAAAAAAGACGACTTTATTTGTATAAATTTTTTTCAAAAGCAAAGAACTTCTTAGCATACTAAGAGGGTGCATGTAAAGTTCCGCCTTTAGGAAACCTAAACATCGGTTTGCACATCACTCATTAATGTTTCCTTCTGGCTTTAGTAGAAAATGAAGGATACAGAAGACCACCCCAGGGAGGGGACCTGGAGATAGGAACAGAAAGATGTTACTTTTCAATCTTTGTACAATATAACGTTTTACCTATTTTAAAACATAAGATACTTACAAATAATTAAACTTTATCTCCTATAATAATTAAAGTCCGCAGAACTCGTCCCCTTCAGAGGGCAACAAAACCATTTATTTCATAAAAGAACTGCATGATCATCTAAACTATTTGCATAAGAATATTCTACAACTCTTAAGTGCAAAGAAAAAAAAAGATGTGATGACAGTTAAGGGAAAGGGTTAATAGTGATTTTAATTTTGTCTCAAAAAACTGCAGAATAGAAATTCCACTTCTCCAAATAAAAGCAAATGTCAACCAATTATATTATGAATGAATTTTAAAACCATATGATAAACTAAAATTTAGAAACTTTTGTAGTTCTCCTATCAGACACACTTTATACCACCACACAGAAAGCATGCAAGCCGACTGAAAGAACTGATTCAAAGGAGAAGAAAAGAAACTTTGCTAGCAGTCACCAACTGTTTGGGGCTCTATAGATAAGAACTGTCAACCAAACCAAAGGACAACTTTTAAATGCACTAAGAATGGGATGGAGAGTTGGTCATGAACTATTAATGACCACACCTTAATAAGATCATTACTTCTAACCCTGAACTAAAAGTTAAAAATGATTTTCACTATTAAAATATCTAGTCTGCAGTGATTAAGTACACAGGCTTTAGGACCAGACAGCCTACATTCAAAATGCTGGCTCTCCCACTATCTATATATTTGGGTAAATCTAACTCTTCCTCAGTTTCCTTATCTGTAAAAAATGGAGAAAAGAGTAGTATCTACCTTAATGCTGTTTTAAGGAATTAAATTTTTACTACATTAAACAGTACGTAAGTGTGTATTATCATTATTATTATCTAAGCATCCTTGCAAAACAGTAACCCAGCCTCAAGTGCATCTTCTAGTGTGTCTAAAGCATTGGCTAAGATAATTCGATGCCTTTCAGTCAGTAAGCCTCTTCCATATTAAAAAAAATCTTCAGGCAAAACATCATAATCTGTTCCTCAACTCAGCAGAACAGATTCTGCCTGTCATGAATTCTTCACAAACTCATCTTTCTACTCCTAAAACAGGTTGCTTCTCCCTTATATATCACCATTTGGGGCATTTTTGTTTCTTTCTGCCTTTTTTAAAATCTAAGTTTTCATAAAAAATAAAGCAAAACAAAAACTATGGTTATAATCATGGTTTATTTACTAAGTTTTTTCTTTTTTCTATTTAACATTGTATTTCCATGTTAAAAAAAAACTTAACCTAATTTTTGATGATCACAAAATTCCATTGTAAGGATTTAGAATACTTCAAATCATTCCTCCTCTGTAAGCTACATGTTGTTTCCAATTTTATACCATTACAAATAATGCCGTGATGAGCATTTAAACATTTTTTAAAGATTTCCAAAAGAACACTTCATTACCTTCACTTTACTCAACAGTTTATAGAAACTTGATGCTATCAAGACCACAGGTCAGCTGAGGGACATCTTGGTGGAAAAAAAGCTGACGGAAACATATACCACCACCGCAAGAACAATTGTTTAAAAGCTCAGGAACAGTTTCATAAATTTAGATGTCAATATAGATTGTGGAGTTCTCTTTCACATCTCCTATGTAAATTAAGGTAACTTTTTGCCCCTCCTCGGAACCGCTCATTTTAAAAGATACTCTTCAGATGAGAAGTTAGGGTTAAGGGAACTGACTCTGGAGTCAGAGACCTGGCTTCAAAATCCCTGCTCCACCACAACCAGCCGTGGGACCGGAGGCACCTTATTAAGCCTCTCTCAGGCTCAGTCTTTTCATCTGCACAATAAGAATAACAGCACTTATCTCATGGGATTGTTGTAAAGATAGATAATGTGTCAAATTTTTCAAATAATGCCTAGCACATAGTAAATTCACAAATAGTTACTTATTGTAACTATTTTCAGCGTTCATTTAGGTGGTCTGAAAGACATAAGCATTTATCTGGGTAATTTGTGTATGCATTAATTGGCTTAATTTACAGATTATGATGGTACAGATGTATGTTTACAAACTGCTACATCGTAGTTTTTAAAATATTGTTCAGTCTAAAAAGCTAACTGTCAAAATATAGATAGGGATATGAAAATCTTTATAATGTCCCTCATTAAGGTTGTAAAAGAGGATTTAAATAATTTTTAAAAGATTCAATAATAGTTTTAAAGGAATCATAAACATGAATTTTGCTGTTTACAGCATATACCATTGAAACTGTTTTTCTTCAGAGAGAATAAGAAATTCTTAAGTCTTTTTCACATGAGTAAGAGGTCCAATATATTTAATAGCATACTAAGTGAACTAGGAGTAATTCATAAGCTAGAGTGATATTATTTCCGCTAGATTTTTGTTGCTTAGAAATATTTGGTAATACAAAGAGCAGCAGAAAAGGAAAATGCACCAGCCAACCATTATCACAGCAATGACAATTAATCCTTTAGATGATTTGGCCAGCCTGGACACTGTTTTTAGAAGCCTACACTGAATTTCTGCTGTTACTTAACAATCAACGAGGTGACTTAAGGCAATCAACCAAGTATTTGTAGACAGCCCAGAAGTTTTGTAATACTCTGTTTCAGGAATTAAAAAATAAACCAAGCCCTGAGGTGGTAAAATACTAAATACATTTTTGAATTGTACTTCTTAGATCACACCTGGTAAAGCGACATTTGAAAACTTTTTAGGAACTGATATCTGCCAAGTATAATGTTAACGTCTAGGAAGAGGGAAAAAAATTCTTTTGTAGCCAAAAGAATTTGCAGAAAACATTCCCAATTAATTTTAAATTTTGAATCCTAGTGATAACTATCATCATAATAAATAAGTATAAAGGCTGACAGTAAAGTCACACTAGTGGCAAATAAAATACCCAACGATGATAGCAGAATATTAAACAGGTCGAAATTTCTATTTAAACACTTCTGAATTTCTAGTCTAGACGGCTCATTTTAAATACAATCCCCAACCCCAGATAAAGTGAACCAGGCCGTAACTAAACCACATAGCATTTCAGTTGAACAAACATCACAAACACTTCACTTAGAGTCAAGATCCCTTGTCAGTTTATTCTAACAAAGTGGCAGATAGCATCAAATGATAAATATCTTTGATTCAATCAATCGTTGGCTTACTGAGCAAATTCAGAAAGTGCTAAGTAAAATCGCTGTCCATTTCACCCACTCCTCCTGGCATAAGTGAGGTTTCCTTATCACTCCAGGCCTCATGTTCTGCTCATCGTCAGAGATTGCAATAATCCCTCCACTTTACTCTTCATTTGCTGCAAATACGGCTTTAGGCCATCACTGTTCAAATTATTCAACTTCAAAATGATACGGTCTATAAATTCTTTATCAATCTCCCACTACACTCCCAACAGTGATGATTTCTAACCTTCATCTCTCTCCTCAAACTTCTAACTCTTCTCCACTACTCAAATCATACTTAAAAGCAGACAGACTTGCCTCCTTTGATGGCATTAAGTGTAAATTCTCTTACAGAACCTTATTTTCATTTCTATTCATCAACAGGCCCACCTCCATCTTTGTGGCCTTCCCTGCAATCTTACAGAGAAGAGCTGCTCTCCTCACGACTAAAGCCAACAGCTCTCCCTGGGGCTCATTCCTTCCCATCCTGACAGAGCCTCATAAAAGGAGATTATTCTTTTTCACTCCTTCTGGCATTTTAAGTTTCTTAACCACATAGAATCTGTTCTTCTATCATCTTCAGTCTTATAAAGAATTTTTTTCCTGATCTATGAAATCTCCTAGATCATGCAAATCTCATCTATTTTACCCCCAAATATCATCCTCAATTTCAATTTCCTTCCTATTCCCCTCCTTGTCAGTGAAATGGTTCTTTTGAAGGTAAGAATATTCAACCAGTCATACCATTCTTCTTCTAATTCTTTAGTCATCTTTCTCTGGCTCCCTGTGGCATCTGGCACTCTTGGTCACATACTCCTTGACAGGCTCTCCTAATGCATTCTCACATCACCCTTTCCTAGTTCATTGACTCTTTAGATACTTCCTTCTCTGTCCCCCTATTTTCCTCACCTTCACACGCCATCTTCAGCACTTTTTAAACACGTCCTCTCTCCCGAATTCATTCACTCGTCCTATCTTTCTGCTCTGTGATACACTATGCTCGCTCCCAGACATCTAATCATGTCTTCAAGGCAGCTCGGGCTCCACCCCCAGGTGAATCCTCTGACTAAATCAAGCCACGCCTTCTTCCTTAAAACTTTCATTGCACTTATTCAATGTTTTGTAATATATTATGATTTCATACTTTCCTATCTGTGTTTTTTTTTAATCTAGATTTTAAGTTTTTTAGTAGGAATCATTTTCCTTTTATTTTTCAGTATTTCTCAAAATACAGAAAACAATTCTAAACACAGAGCAGTCAAATACTTTACAGCTGTAGAGTTAGTTTAGATAAGAAACAAAAGACATTCAAAACAAAAATAAATTTATACTACTTGTAAAATATTTCTAATTGTTGCTACTTTAACTATAGTCAAACAATTCTGTGGGTATTTTTTTCCTACTAATTTCTGTATTTTTCACATATTCAAGGGGACCTGGCATATTTGCCCATCTTGTTTCCTTTCAAGTGTCAACCATCTTAACGTGGCCTATATGTAGCTACCACATCTAAAGATTTTCCGTATAAAACAACCTGAAAACCAAAGCACAGTCGGGGACCTAATGAAAACAACGTACATAAGAGAGGCTGAAATCTGGGTGAGAAGGGGATAAACCAAACTTTTGCCTCAGTATTATTAACCTTATTTCTTAGGTTGCTACTTCCCCCAATACATACAGCTGAAGAGGAAAGCAAAAGGTAAAGAAGTCTTGTACACTGAATCAGTGGGCTGTCTCTGTCATTTCATATGTATAATGACCCAGGAATAAAGCTCACAAAACCCTATGAGGTAGTTGTTATTATTTCCATTTTACAGACCAGACACGGAGATTAAATTATTTATCGAAAATGACTCTAATTAGTAAAAGAGCTAAAACACAAACCAAGGACTATCAGATAAACTCAAAATCTGTGCTCTTTCTCCCATATTATGCTTCCTACTTTATGTTTGAATGTGAATAAACATGACACCACCTAGAGTTAGTTTTCACCAAAGCTAAAAGATATAAAGATATTAATTTTGTCTTGTTAAAGATTAACAATAACAATTTAATATTTCAATGATAGGTCAAATACTGAATTTTTAAATTATATGAATGAGACAATTTTATAACAAAGAATTAAGTATTAAACAAGGCAAAGTATAAAAGTACCAGATAATCTTAATGGTTGTGAAGAAGCCTGCACAGAGAGTAAATCCAGTTTCTTAAATACCCTCTAGGTCAAAGCACTTTAATAAGCCTAAGTTACATGTTAGATATCAAGTGGTAAGTCAATAAAACCAAGCCCCCTACCCCATCTCCCCAAAAACCTAGCATATGGTCTATAATTTACCTATGCATACTATAACCAAATTGTACTGAACTGGAAATAAATGGAGATCAGATGTTAGAAACTCTGGAGAGAATAATGATTGGATCCCCAAAATCTACTCACTTCAATTAGTTTTGGGACAGCCAGTGCCCAGCAAAAAAACTCAATTCCCAGCTTCCCTTGCAAGTAGGAGAGACCAATACAAACAGAAGTCACTAGGTAAGGCTTTTGAGAAAATTATTTAAAAGGATCTGACTCAGCTGGAAGGCATACCCTTTTAGCCATTTTCCTCATTTCTTCTATGTCTACCAGGAAAGACATTATCAATGGAATGCTGGCAGCCATTCTGTGACCATGAGGCCATCTTGAAGATAAAAGCCATGTACTAAGGAGGTGGAGAAGAAAAATAAAAGATGTCTGGGTTCACTGTCATGTCTGGAAACTGCCATATCAGCTCTGGAGTATTATGCCTGAACTTAATGATACATTAAAGATAAAAAACCTTCTTTAGGCCATGTTATGCTAGGTCTCTTGTACTAGCAACCCAATACAATTTCTGACTGGAAGAAACAGAACAAATAATTCATTGCAGTGGTCGTGGGTAGTGCAAGCACAAAAAATATCTCAAGCAGCATTCTCCAAATCAGTGCTACTATTACAAGAGATGCTAAGAGATGTACTATGAATTCTGCGGTTAAATTGTCAAATAAATAAAAAATGATATATATGATATCTTGGAGATTCATAACGTGTTAGTATATCACAGGTTCTAAAAGTGTGCACAATTTCAGTTCCGAAATGTGCCCACAAATACTTTCTGAAGAATTTTAGTTACGCTTCACAAAACTTACTCCCGGGAGTATAACAACAAAAGGCTCACAAACATTAAGTAATAACTCCGTGTTTGTGAGACTGTGAATATGTACATTTATATACACTAGAATTTATACATCTGAGAGTGCTCCCTTTCAAAATAGTCACTTGGAGGGGATACAGACCCTTGTTCACGAATATGTTATCAAAAACAGTTCTGAGACCCTCTTTTCTAATTATGCTTAGAGCATTATTTAAAAAATCACTCCTTTTACTTTATAATCATTTTTCATGTTAATTCAAAATATATTCCTTAACTACTCACCTTTCTAAAACACAAATAATGATTTAATTGAATCAAACCCACTCTCCAAGAAGAGATGTGCCACTCACAAAGATACTCAAAACCACAGGCCATATGCTCTAAAAGTAGTCCAAAACAGGAGATGCAGTGTTCTAAAAATGAGTAGTTTGGAGAGGACGACGTTTATTTTTAAAAGTTCCATTAAGTGTGTCAAAATCCAGCACACATTAATTTATCAACGAGCCCAAGCAATAAGTAGAAGAAACATGTAGCCCAAGGAACAAAGTAGGGCCATAAACTTTGAAACAAAAAAACTATATTTAAGTTCATATATTACCTTTACCTAGTGTTAAAAAAAATCTGTTATAAATCAAATCTAAGCATACCAAAAATAATAACAGCTAATATTTATTGAATACTTAGCACGCACTGGGCACTGCTCTAAGTGCTTTACACGTATTGACTCATTTAGTCCTTATAACAATCCCTTAAAAGAGGCCTGGTTATCATTCTTATTTTGCAGATAAGGAAACCAAAGGGCAGCACGGTTAAGAAACTGGCACAAGGTCATAGAGCTAGTAAAGCATAAAGTCAGAACTCAAAACCCAGGCAGCCTGGCTCCAGAGTCTATGCTCTAAAGGCCACGCTCTACTGCCTCTCCAAACCCAACAGGAGTGTTAACACCATGCACAGCTGCATCTGTGAACAATTCACACACATTCAGACAGGTATCCACGTGTTTGTAAAGTTTTACCAGGCAATGTTACATGTTATTTAATTTTATCTTCACAGCTGCTGTGTGTCAATATAGCCTGTCAATCAATCGATTTCCTAGGCATGAACTCAGATGATTAAAGCCATGTGGCCACAGACTATTGCACTTATCCGCTGTCTTAGAAATGCGTCTTATCTGTGTATCATCAGTGCCTAGTAGAGTGCCTGGCAGAGAACGGGAATTCAATGTACATGTACTGAATAAGGAACAATTACAAAGGAGCTGGGCATCAGAATGTGGTTAGATCCGTCCAGGTTCATCATTACTGCTACTAGAAAACTAGCTTGGCTCACGAAGAGTAATTCTTGAGTATCCCCTTAGGTGGAAGAATAGCATTACCCATTTTCGAATTAAATCTTAGTATCTCAAAACAGTCTTGAAATTCCTTTGAAGTTAGAAGTTGTCTTGATGTACTAACATAATCACTGAGAAAGATTCAGTTGAAACCTTATTTTAAAAACATAGCTCAGTTTGGTCTTCAGTTACACAGTGAGTGTGATATACTATGTGGCCACGTTAAAATAATCTTTTATTTAAAAACTGAAGGAGAGGGGCTGGCCCGGTGGCTTAGTTGTTAAGTTTGCACAGTCCGTTTCGGTGCCCCGGGGTTCACAGGTTCACATCCTGGGCGTAGACCTATGCACCACTTGTCAAGCCATGCTGCAGCGGCGTCCCACATATAAAAGAGAGGAAAATGGACACAGTTTAGCTCAGGGACAATCCTCCTCAAGCAAAAAGAGGAGGATTGGTGGCAAATGTTAGCTCAGGGCTAATCTTCCTCAAAAAAATGAAAAACTGAAGAAGAAAGAATAAAACACCTATGAATAAATTTAACCAAAGAAGTGAAATACCACTAAACTGAAAACTATAACATTGTTGAAAGAAATCAAAGATGACACAAAGAAATGGAAAGATATTCCATGCTCTTGATTGGAAGAATTAACATACTTAAAATGTCTGTATTTCCTAAAGCAATCTACAGATTCAATGCAATCTCTATCAAAGTCCCAAAAATACTTTTCACAGAAATAGAAAAAAGAATTCAGAAATTTATATGAAACAACGAAAGACCCTGAATAGCCAAAGGAAGCCTGAGAAAAAAGAACAAAGCTGGACGTATCACACTGCCAGATTTCAAAATATACTACAAAGCTATAGTATCCAAAACAGCATGGTCCTGGCACAAAAACAGACACACACATCAGCGGAACAGGATCAAGAGCTATAAACAAACCGACACATCTAATGGACAGCTAATTTTTGACAAGGGAGCCAAGAACATACAATAGAGAAAGGAAAGTGTCTTCAATCAATAGGATCGGGAAAACTGAATGGTCACATGCAAAAGAATGAAAATAGACCATAATTTTACACCATACACAAGAATTAACTCAAAATGAATTAAAGACTTGAATATAAGACCTGAAACCATAAAACATCTAGAAGAAAACCTAAGCAGTATGCTCTTCGACATCAGCCTTAGCAGTATCTCTGAATACCATGCCTGGCCAGGCAAGGGAAACAAAAGAAAAAATAAACAAATGGGACCATATCAAACTACAAAGCTTCTGCACAGCAAAGGAAACCGTCAACAAAATGAACAGACAACCCAAGAAGTGGGAGAAATATTTGCAAATCATATATCTTATAAGGGATTAATACTCAAAATATATAAAGAATTCATACAACAACAAAAAAACAAACAACCCAATTAAAAAATGGGGAAAGGATCTGAACACATATTTTTCCCAAGAAGATATACAGACGGCCAACAGGCACATGAAAAGATGAGTAACATCACTAATTATTAGGGAAATGCAATCAAAACTTCAATGAGATATCACCTCACACCTGTCAGAATCGCTTTAATTAACAAGAGATAACAAGTGTTGGGAAGGATGTGGAGAAAAGGGAACCCTCATACACTGTTGGTGGGAATATAATCTGGTGCAAGCACTATGGAAAACAGCACGGAGATTCCTTTAAGAATTAAGATTAGAACTACCATATGATCCAGCTATTCCACCTCTGGGTATTTATCCAAAGAACACAAAAACAGGAACATGTAAAGATATTTGCACCCCTATGTTCATTGCAGCATTATTCACAATAGCCAAGACTCAGAAACAACCTAAGCACCCATCAATGGATGAACAAGTAAAGATATGGAATACATACCCAATGGAATACTACTTGGCCATGAAAAAGATGAAACCCCATCATTTGTGACAACATGGATGGACCCTGAGGGTATTATGCTAAGTGAAGTAAGTCAGAGAAAAGTCAAATACCGTATGATTTCACTCATAAGTAGAAGGTAAAAAAACAACAAACACATACATACAGAGATTAGACAGGTGGTCACCGGAGGGGAAGGGGGGAGGTAGGAGGGCAAAAGGGGTGATAGGGCACATGTGTACAGTGATGGATGGTAATTGGGTGGTAAACATGATGTAATCTACACAGAAACTGAAATATAATGATGTAGACCTGAAATTTACATCATGTCATAAACCAATGTTACCTCAATAAAGAAAAGAAAAAAAAATTGAAGGAAATTTTCATTAAATTTTAATAATGGAGAATAATATAATCTAGATTTTTCATTGTAACTGTACAAATTATATAAGTAAGAACATTGGAGGATACGTTGACTTGAATCATAACTGAAGTAACAGTATTGCCAGATACTATGTAATAACACGTATCCTATTTGCTATTCATTTCTATATACCTCAAAGTAGTGTCAGAATTTCAAGGTTCTGATTGGACTCAACTGAATGTTACATATGTGCAGTACAGTTTTATCTAGTTTAGATTTGATAATTGAACATTCCTGAACCAAGGTTTCCACTGTATCATTATATATATATATTTTTTTAATTATCAGGTTTAAAAATTTTTTTTTAACAAAATACCCATTCCAGCTTTCATGAAGTACAGTTATAAGGATACATTTTAGCTTTGGTAAATTTTCATAAAGTACTTCGAAAATTGAGATATGTTACATACGTTACATCTGAATCATTTCATAAAGTGAATTACATTGTATTTTCTAGAAGAGATATTTTACTACACTAAGACCTAAAAGAATTAATCAGAAGCCTGGTCGGTGGTGTAGTGGTTAAGTTCACGTGCTCTGCTTCAGTGGCCCAGGGTTCCCCGGTTTGGATTGTGGGTGCAGACCTACACACCGCTCATCAAGCCATGCTGTGGCGGCATCCCACAGAGAAGAACTAGAAGGACTTAACAACTAGGAGATACAACTATCTCTGTACTGGGGTTTTGGGGAGAGAAAAAAAAAAAAAGAGGAAGATTGGCAACAGATTTAGCTGAGGGCCAAACTTCCTCACCAAAATAAAATAAAACAAATTAATCATCCTTTAATAGTTTAAATGTTTATTTTAAAAATTACACTTTCATAGAAAAATTGCTTAAGTAATACTCAAGCAGTATGTAAGAGAAACTAAATTTCTTAAAAGTGTTCTCTTATTTTAAAAAATTCCCAGGCTGTATCTTTCTTCCAAAAAAATAAACCTGACCATCTTTGAATATATTTACCACATTTTCAGGTTACATAATCGTTCTAACCTTAATTTAAATTATTCAACAAGATTGTTTGATTTTCGTCCCAGAGACTAAATTAGAATTAAGTGGAAAAAGCATGAAAACATGAAAATGATATTGTATACAAAGCATTCCCTCAGGCATCCTTTCAACAAATAACTCTCAATGTAGATAAAAAGCATGCGTTTATGTAACTTATATAAACAGAAATGTTTGCTGTTTGTGCTGTGGACTCGATTCCGATTCCTAGCAATCGAGTGTGCAGCAGAGCAGAACCCTGCCCAGGTTTTTTGCACCATCCTCTCACCTTCCAGCGCTTTATCTGACATCATGCTCCAGCTATTCCTAAGGCTTTCATGGCCAATTTTTTCAAAAGTGGGTGGCCAGATCCTCCTTCTTAGTCGATCTAGTCTGGAAGCTCCACTGAAACCTCTCCATCATGGGGGACGCTACTGGTATTTGAAATCCCGGTGGCATGGCTTTCAGCATCACAGCAACATGCAGATGCTACAGTAAGATAACCAACAGACAAGGGGTGTGGGTCCCTGACCAGGAAATGAACTGGGGCCACGGCAGCGCCAAATCTTAACCACCAGACCACCATGGATGGCTAAAAAAAGAAGGAAACGTACCATCTACCAATAAGGAAAAAAAAAAAAATATTCCTAAATGAAAATAATACGTTTCCATTCTACTCAGAACACACTAAACCAATAAAGAAAACTTTTATTCTTTTAGGTGTGTTAAGGAGAAGGTGCAGGTGAGATGAACTCAGGATGCAGTTTCTTCTAAGCTGTGTATCAGAAGTTAACAAGTGGCAAACACCATTAAAATTCATGACATAATGTTAGCTTCCAACCATCTCAAATTGTTTATGAACCTTATTTTTCTTGAAGGAGTTGACTCCCCTATAGGGAAAAAAATAAAGTCTCTCATGTATCTGTATATTCATGTTAAAATTAATAAGATGGTTTTCTGTTGGAAAATTCAATCATATAGGACAATTAAGAGTCTCCATATGTAAAAGAAAAAAAACCTTCACCAGACAGGAATACCTTGAACCAAACCCCAACACTCGAGTTGAAATGGTGACTTTCTCTAGTTCCAGACCTGAAACCGTTGTAGTACACAAGGGCAATTAAGCCGTTGGTTAGATTCAGAGCATACTGATATAAATAATAAATACAAGGACACTAAAATTCCTCCTCAGTTAACTTTGAAAAGGAAAACTTTACCACTAGGTACAACAGATTGAAGAATGGTAATATAAAATACGAAAATGTGGTATTTCTCCTCACTTAAACCATTATTACTCAAAAATAATATATATATTTAAAATTATATATCTGAAAGAAATGACTATACATATACATAATATTCCATTTCAGACGATGAGAAATTGGAATACAAATTTCAAAACCTCTAGGTAATACAGAACTTTCTGTGATGACAGAAATGTTCCATATCTCAGCTATCCAATACAATAGCTACTAGCCACAAGTGGCTACTGAGCAGTTAAATATGGCTAGTGGGAATGAGGAACTGAATTTTAAATTGTACCTAATTACATTAATTTAAAATGTGCCACATGTGGCTGGGACTACTACACTGGACAGTGCAGCTTTAAGGAACTAGGGAAATATTTGTACCTTAAGTTCTGATTCAAATAGTAAAAAGTCCTGTAGACAGGCATATACACAGATGCCTCTGAGACACAGGCTTTTTTTTTAATTCTTGTAATTTATATAGAGGAAAGGACTAACATAAAAATGTTGCTGCATTTGTGGGAATCAAATTTTCCATACTCACCAACTAGAGAGGACTAGAATACTGGTTCATAAGTTGGCTCCATGTTGTAATATCTTAGGGAGCTTCCAAAAATATGGATGCCTGAGTCTCACCCCCAAAGATTCTGCTTTAATTGGTCTGGTCTGAGTCTGCGTATAAAGATTTTTTAAAGCTACCCAGGTGATTCTAACGTGCAGCCAGGGTTGAGTACCAATGAACTAGAAAGAAAATAAGAAACTGTTTATTAAGCATCACTGCAGAATGCAACCCAAGACATTTCTTTGCTGGTAGGCAAAGAGGGCCTTCGACAACACAGATTCATCCTGAAACTGCTGAGGGCTAAATATGAGTTACATGTTCTCAACATTCAGGAATGATTTGGGTAGACAACTATCAGTTTTCGTTATTACTGAATGTTAGCTACATAAAAGAGATTAAAAAGGAAGGAACTAAACTAAACATTGAGTGTCAACTTGCGCTTGTCACTTTTGCATATATTATTTAATTTCATCCTCAAATTACCTTAGGAGGTAGATATTATTAAATTATTTACAGATGTGGAAGGTAAATTTTAAAACGTTCTCTAGGATTTGGACATGTTTGTCATAAAATAAAATCCACACTCTCTATACTTCAGCAGAAGGATTCTCTCTGAGGAAGTTTGTTTCAGTAAATTTTCACACTGAAATCAAACAAAAAAGAAAAAGCAGGATTCAGTGGTAGAACACAGGACAAGGCAAAGGCACTTAATGAGGTACTTAAACGCATGCTTGTTCCTGTATTTCCTAAGCACCTGATGGCACATCCCGGGAAAAGCATGTTGGTCTATGGTTCAAATCTATACCAGCCTCTATAAGGAGACCATTTAGGAGTTGCTGCCTTTTAATCCTAAATTAAACAACTGGTCTGCTACTGCCTCACAAGTTATTAGCTAGTCACACATTCTTCGGACAGGACAGGACAGATGCTTATTCACAGCGCCTGACACTAAACAGGAATAATAAGACAGGGGTCTTAAAGATGTTTTCATTCTGCTCCCTAGACTCCCAGGGCCACAGGAACTCCTTCCTCCCAGAGCAGTTTACAGACCAGTTTTCATGTGACATATTGACAGTGAATATGCAACTTTTACTTCAATTTATTCATTAAAAGCTATCTTTTTAAAATCCAGTTCCTGAGTTGATCAACTCATCTTAATTTTCAAATTTAGAGAGAAAGGTTCTCCAAGAAAAAATGAGAAACCAGAGCAACAGATTGTCACCCTTCCCATCAGCACTAACCCTCCTGTCCTGAGACCCAACATCTTTTCTCCTTCGCTAGGCCCCTACCTTGTAAAGTTACATTAACTCAAATGGGTCACACTTGGTTACCTCAGAGGCAGGCTAGGAGAATACCTTCAACTCACACTTCCAATTGATAACAGACTTCTCCCAAAGCACATTCCAAAATAAGAAATGTTGACAGAGCTTGGAGTATAGTAGTGTTTCTTTTCCATTTCAAACGGTATTAATTCCAGTTTAACTATACCACAAAACATGTTTTGTGATTTATTTAAAAATTACAAACTCTGTCAAAAAAAAGGAAGCAGCAGCAGTAGCTTATCCCCAGTAGTCTTTCCTCCAGTGCGTTTGGGGCTGGGCAGTAAGATGAGATGGAAAAACAGATACTACTCAACTGAGTAAACTGCTCCCCCAGCCAATCGTTAACCTATTAAAAGTGGAATAAAGCAAGGATTTGACCTGTTTTTCTTGATAATAAAAAATACGTAAATTCCATTCATTTAAAGATTGACACCTATCATCCACCCCACAACAACTGACGAGCTAATTCTCACATTCACGTCCTGCATTTAAGGGGCACGCCTCCAGAAAAGATAATCTAAGTTTTACAACTTTTGATTCCTGTCATAGCATTCAAAGCTATCCTTTAATTAGCACTGGTTCTAATGGTTTGTGTATGTGTGTGTTACTTGTGACATGAAAAGCTATTTATAAATATTTTTGGATGCTGGTAATCACCC
Organism: Equus quagga; assembly: GCF_021613505.1. Taxonomy (NCBI): domain Eukaryota; kingdom Metazoa; phylum Chordata; class Mammalia; order Perissodactyla; family Equidae; genus Equus; species Equus quagga. The sequence continues at coordinate 87,121,993 of NC_060269.1, forward strand.
TCCAAAAAATAAGCAAGTAAAAATTTTGGTGGGACAAATGTAAATTCAGAAGACAAACCCACAACACAGAAAAGGAAGTCGTTAATTCTCTAATTGTAAAACTGAAAGACACTACAAATTAGTTCCTTTTCTTAATAACTAACCCTAGATATTTTTCTACTTTTAATTCCTGCTACCATCCTACCCTCTCCCCCACAGCTACTCCCACAAAGCCCCTAGAACAAAGTTAGAACACAATGTTACGAAAAAAGCGTAATAAATTTAGGATTGGATGATAAAGCAGTCAATTTGCCCCTATATGAATTTACTGAATATATGCATGAACTTAATAAAAAATGCTCCTAATGATATTAAAATGAGAAATAATTCGTATCATAGCACCAAGCAAGTTTTCACTTTGACCCTGCCAATCCAGTCATCAAGAATTTGGGAAAATACCAAGACTCGTTTCATAATAGAGACTTTCATTTTTTTTCCCCATCCTTTAGTAAACTCTGTAGATAAAAATTTTAAATCTTGCTAATTAGTTACCAATGCCCTCAACCCACAGATCAGGTGTCCTACATTTTGTTTAGATCTCCGCCTTGAAAACAAACCCGATTGCTCCATTTTCTGAGCGGTAAACTCAGCTCCAGGCAGCTCCCTATGAAGTCACCGCGTTTGTTGTTTCAAAGATGCAATTAAACGAAAATGACACAAGGCTGGTCGAAGAGATTAGCTGGAAGTTTGTGGAGGAGTCGATCGTGTATGTGTAAATGAAACTGCATTGCTGTAAACCTATTTTAGTGGTGATATTTCTCCCCATTCCCCCTTTTCCACTATATTCACAGCAGAGGGAAATTAAACTTCCTAAGAACTTTCTTGACTTTACCCAACTTTAGCTTTCCAGCTTTCTCTCCTACAGTACCCTGTAATGAGCTCGGGGGGGGCGGGGGTGGGGCGGTTAACTAGAGCACGGAGGAGAAAAGCAATAAAAGAGCTTGCATCAGACAGCGTCTCTCCTTCTGCCTCCCTTCCCCACCACCCCACCCCCTCTCCTCCGAGCCCTTACATATACACATTCTTCTGGGCGGCCTCTAACCACACCATGTCCACAATCATTTACAGAAATTAGAAACAGACTCCGGGAGCCCTTCCCTCAGCACGCACAGAGCAGAGCTGCACTAGCACGATGGGGCAATGTCACTCCATCTTATCCCACAATCTCTTACTTCCCCTCCGGGGTTTCATTCCCAAGAATCCAGCTTTCCCTCGCGGAGGAGGTGGATCTACCTAACTCACAATTAAACTTTATCTCATCCTTCTCTAGCCCGGTCACCCCACCCTCACTCGAACATTAAAAACACCCTACCACGAAAACCAAAGAAAAGTTCCCTCCAGAAGAGTTGGTTTTCGGGGCTGGAGCAAAAGCAGAGAGAAGAGGAAGCGAGCGAGCGCGGTGTGCTCTGCTTTGCGCTGCGGCCCCTCCAGCGCCGGGCCCGGGCCGCGCCGGTCCTTACCCGCTCGTCCGGAGACGCGGTCCTGCTGCAGGAGCGCGGGCCGAGGGCTGCGGGGACGCGGCGTCGGGGCGGCCGCCGAGAGCCACCCCCTCTTCTTCCCCAAGCGGCTGCGGGCGTGGGCCGAAGGAGCCGGAGAAGTAGCCTCGGGAGGGGGAGAAGCGGAGCAGCATCTCCTCCTCCTCCTCCACGCCTGGAAACGCCCCTCCCGCGGCGACCCCGGCCGGCCGAGCCCCTGACCCCCGAGCGCTCGCGCACCTTCTCCACCCTCCTGGGCTCTGCGCGCCTCCGACCGCTTCGCCAAGACCCTGTGGCGCGGGGTGGCTCAGCCCCTGCAGCCGGCTCCGAGCGCTGCCCGGGAGGCTGAGGCGGACCGGGAAGCCAGGGAGCGCGGCTCGCCAACACGACGGTCTCTAGGGGCCCAGACCATGGCGTGTCACCCTCGCCGCGCCGCGGCCGCCAGAGCGACTCGCACCAGCCCGGCCCCACCTCGAGCGGCCGCGCCGGCCCCGCCCCCGCTCCTGTCACTCAACCCTTCCCGGGCTCCGAGAGGATCGCAGATCTCCGACCCTACGCTCCCTGCGGCCTCATTGGCCCGCCGGGCCTCCAGCCCCGCCCCCTCCCTAGGGACGAAGTCGCCGGGGAGACCAGCGCCCCGGTTCCTATGACAACCGGTGCCTTAGGCCTGGCTTTTGCGTTCTGCTGGCCAGCCCCTCGTCCAGGTGGATGGCCCGGCAGCAAAGTTCTTAGCCCCTGCAGCGTGGCCTCCTAATTTCACGCCAAGTTAAAAATGCAGCCGATCGCCCCCACACTTCCAACTTCAGAAACAGAACTTTTTGGCCCTGGGGTGTGCCAAGGAGAGTGAAGAATGCCTAACTGCTGGCTCTTCCCCCTTATCAATTTAAATAACCCGTCCTCCCCGGTGCTCTCGCCTGCCTCCAGGATTCGGGCTTTGAAAGGGTGAGAAGGGGAGAGAGAGACGGACAGAGAGACAGAGAGAGAAAGAAAGAGAGAGAAGCGGTGCCAACCCCCTGCAACAATATAGCACCTTGGAAATGGCGGGGTCAACGAAAACAGCTCGGTGAGTTTTCCCACAGGTGTAAAGTGATCCTCAACGGTGTGGCGGCAGCGCATCATCAACCCCAAATGCCCTCGGGAAAACTCAAATTCTCGTATTTTTCAAAAAAAAGTATGTAAGTTCTTGTCCTGTTATTTTCCCTCTGAAACTAAGATAATCCTAAAATTAAAGACTTTGAAAGGTTTAACATAATCGAATAAAATAAAGAACATCCATTTTGTTATCTAGGACTATACATTACAGCTTGGCAAAGGCACGCTCCAGCACCTATTCCCATCCTGCAAGCTAAGAGATTTGGGTTTCAACGATTTTCAAGGAAGTCTTGCTGAATTCATGAGCAAATGGTATCTTGCTGTTTGTGTTTCAAAAGATTGAGTTTATTCTCAGAAGTATAAGGTAACCTCCTCCATCTGGGAAGGGGACCAGGGGGCAAATTTAGTCTTGAACCCCTAGTGTTGAGCCGTGGGTGAATCTAAACTTCATGGCTTGCTCCAAAGTGGGGAGCTCTGAGGCAGAGTTAAAGCTGCAGACCCAGGCTCCCAGCCCCTGAGGCTGCTGTACGTGTATGATGAATATGCGAGTTAATAGTAATGATTTACCTTTGGCCAGCGCTGAGTTTTCATTATCTCATTTACTAAGTGAATAACTGTGATGGATGTCTTCAGTCAAATATGCCTTGCGCGTGTGCATTGAATGAGAACTCACAGTGCTAAACGCAATGGAAAATGCACAGCAGTATTGTAAGATAAGGTCCCTGCCCTCAAGGAGCTAACCACAGAGCCTAGGAAGGAAAACGATTGCTCTTGAAACAATTTGGGAACAATTATAGCGAGAATGTACAGCCAAATGTTGAGTACAGTAGTAAATGAGAGAAGGTCTGTGGTATGTGGAATGGGCTGGGTTAGTCAGATTGTGGGGGAGGGGAATTTAAACTGGGTTTTGAAGGTAGGTCACCAGATGAGTGAAGCAAAGATGAGGAAGACGGTTGAAGGGCACACATAAAGCTAAAGAGCAGAGCGGGAGTAGAGTGGTGAAAGTAAATAACAGTGAAAGGATCAGGCTAGTTGAACTGGAGACAGAAGTGAAGGATTGGAGCCCTTTCCCCAGTTCTCCCCCGTTTTCTTAAATGAAAGTTTTTAAATGTTCTGATTCATGTAGGGGAGAGAGAGAGATAGGTCTGTGAGGATAAAAACCTTCATGGAACATCTGCCTGTTTGCCACTGAAAGGAAGTTCACACTTTTATTGGAAAGAAAAGCAATGTCCTTAATACTTGGAAAAGCTTGTGGATTCATGTCAGAAAGAAGGTATAAAGAGTAAAGTGTTGGAAATTTTCACAAATGTAGACAAACCACGGTGTTGTGAGCTTTTTTCTTTTTTTTTTTTTTGCATTAAGGCCATTTCAGGTGGTTGCCCTCAAGGCTTTTTCACCAGGAATCCATCTGTTTTGTATCAGCTGAAAGGGTGGTTTTAAAGTAAATGGCTGCGATACCAAAACCTGATAAAGAGTACACAAAACAGAAATCTACAGGTTAATCTCCTTTTGAATATAATGTAAAATTAAAATACAATATTAACAAATAGAACCCAGAACTACATTACAAATGATATGCCAAAATTAGAGGAATTATGTCAGGTATAAAGAATGGTTCAGTAATATAAAATTTATTCATATAGTTGACTATATTAATAAGTCAAAGGGGAAAAACTATATGAGCGTCTCAACTGATGCTGAAAAGGATTTGTAAAATCCAGCATCATTCCTAATAAAAACTTGAAGAATTTAGAATAGATAATTTAAAAATGTATGCTTTATACCAAAGCTAGAGACTTGCTTTATAATGAAACGCTATAATTATTCCCTTGAAGTCAGGAACAAGGCAAGAATGCCCATCACACCCTGTACGGAAATGATAGCCAGTGCAATTAGATATGGAATAGAAATAAGAAATTAAATACTGAAAATAAGTCAGGATTGTCATTTGTTTGCAGATGATATGAAAACCCCAAAGATGAATTGAAAAACTTTTAGAAGCAATAAAAAGATGAGTTAAGGTAACCAGTTATAAAAATGAAATGCAAAAATCAAAAGCTTTCCCATGTGTAAACCATAACCAATTAGAAAATAAAAGATAAAAATAATCCTATTTACAACCACAAAAAATTAAATAGCTTAAAATAATACTAAAGGAAACTAGTAAAACACTTTAAAAATGATAAACTTATGAGACATGAAAATGTTTGAATAAAGAAGAGATATACTTTTAGATTAAATACCAAGATTCAAACATTGTATAATTATAATATCTTTTAAAAATAATCTTCATATCCAATAGAATTCTAATCAAATGTCTAACAGAATACTTTTCGGAATTCGAGAAAATAATTTAAAAATTCATTTGGAAGATTATTCAAAAATAACCAAGAAGATTCTAAAAAAGAAAATAAATGAGGAATCTCACTAAAAGATATTAAAATAAATGATGAATCACAATGATTAGCAGTAGATAAAGTGGTTGACTGGATACAGAGAAAAATGAATCATTTAATGACTGATGTTGACAAACCTAGCTATTTCTTGTGTATTTTTTCAGACACACACACAGATACATATCCTTTTTCAAAGAAATGTTAGCTCACATACTCATATAATACCGTGCTTTTTTGTTAACTTCCTAATAGCCCTTGGATCTCTATTATCAGATACTGTACATGGGCCTGGTTCCTTTGAATGGCTCCATAGTATTGTTGCTTAGATGTGTCAACCTAAATGAAGAAGTAAACTGAGGCAAACTCAAATGACCAGAAATTGAGTTTGAGAATGGCACAGGAATTGCAATTCGGGAAACACGTGCTGTAGCAATCTACAGGCGAGTCCCTTGAAGGTTTGGGGCAGGCTGTACTTATAGGCAAGGAAGGCAAAGAGGGAGAAGTCCAGCCAGAGTCCAAACAATAAGTTCATTTTCTTGAGGTTGGGGAGAGATTCTTGATGGATGTTCATTGATCAGGAGACAAGTTTCGGTCTTCTATAAACCAGGTGTTTACAAGGAATCAGTCTCTGAGTTCTTCAGTTCCCTTCTTCTGAGGGCGCATGTATGAGATTCTCCATTTCATATCCTCCAGTTCCATTTAGACTGAAATCCTTTTACACACGTAGGGTAATTTATTTAACTCCTCCCTGTTTAGTGGACACATAGGTTAGTCTCAATCTTTTGCCATTCCTTACCAGTGAAATACATTTCTTTGTACCTGATCCTGGCTTACATGTGGAATAAAGCTGTAGGCTGAGCTTCTAGAAGTATAATTTCTGGATTAAAGAGTATGCACGTTTTACATTTTGATGGACAAAAGCAAGCTGCCCCCAGAGAAGCTGTACAAGTTATAGTCATCCAGCACAATTGGAAAGTTTGACAGAACACGATGTTTCCCTACCCCTCACCAACACAGCAGTATCAAACTTTTCTGACCTTTGCCAATCTAACAGGTACAAAATGCTATCTCATTACAGCTATAATTTTCATGTCTATTATGAGCACCTTTGTGTATGCTTACAAGCCATTTTATTTTTTGTTACCAACAATATTCTCCCTTGTTTTCTTCTAGAACCTTTATGGCTTTGTTTTGATCAGTTTATTCTTTGATTCATATGAAATTTATTTTGGTGGTAGCAGCAGCTACTTAGTTGTCTCCAAAAACCTTAAAAGAACTTGTAAATTTTAGTACGTAAAATATAAAGCTTCTATATAGTGATAAAAAACAATAAGAAATTTACAAAAGAAATTCAGAAAAGCAATTAGTATTTGAAAATAAAACAACTGTGTAGAAAAAGAAAAATTAAAACAAAAGTAGGATACCATGTATAACTATCACATTGGAAAAATATTTTTAAAGACAATATAGTCATGCGTCGCTTAATGATGGGGATTCTTCTGAGAAATGCCTTGTTGGGTGATGTCCTTGTGGAGCAAATGTCACAGAGTATACTTACACAAACTTAGATGGTATAGCCTACTACACACCCAGGCTTTACAGTACTATTTTTATGGGACCACTGTTGTATATGTGGTCTGTCGTTGATTGAAATATTGTGTGACCATGACTGTATCTGGTATTGGTCAAAATATGTGAAATAGATAACGTCCCATGATTGTTGGTAGGATTATAGGTTGGCTTATTCCATTTTGGAGTGCATTTGCAATGTCTTTTATAATTTATGTTTATATCCTTTAATTTATCCCATTTTGGAAATTTATCCTATAGAAATGTTTATATACATGACCGGAGATATGATCAAGAATATTCATCGCAGTGTTGTTAGTAGTCATAAAATTAAAAACAAAATAAATGTCCATAATAGTGGAAGGATTAAATAAACTATGGTCCACTCATATATATTATCTAGTGACAAAATCAAGTTGTACAGTATGGTCTGATTTCTGTTCAAATGTACAAGTATCTATATATGGCAATATTTATACTATTAACAGTGGTTTCTCAGGATTAGAATTACAAAAAACATTGCATTTCTGAAAAGCTTTTATTTAGAATCTTTACAACAAGTGTGTGTTACTTTTGTTAGAAAAGGTCAACATGGATTATCACTACTAATAGTAAAGAAATTAGATAGCTAACCATAACACAAATTTAACTGGGCTTCTGAGGGGCCCAGGAGCTTCAGAATCTTCATCGCTTAGGGGCCATCTTTGTGACACACTTTAAGTCAGGAATATTTTATGTGGGGCCCATGGATCACCCCATAACGGACCCCTGGAAACTGTATTCCAAGTATGTGTATTTGTGCAGGTTTCTAGGGAATGCATCTATATGTTTTGACAAATTCGAAAAGGGATTTATATCTCTCCAAAATGTTAAGATTGTGTGCTTTAAATGCCAATGATTTAAACATGCCACCTTTCCCTTCAAAGGTTGAAATGAATTCTGGGCTAATCTAAATCTGTAAATAGTGGTGTTTACCCAGCTGGCTTCTTGTGTTCATCTCAGTGTGAAATATGTGCGTTCGTGCTTGTACCAACTATGTTAGTGTTTTCCTCCTTTAAGCCCAGAAACATATTATCCTTTCTTGCTTACAGAGTAAGGACTGTGATGGGAACTGGGCCCAGGTGAGAAGCAGAAGCAAGATAAGTTATCCACTAAAACATGAGCAGGTAATTGGAGCACAAACTCTGATGGCGCTTAAGGAAGACTTTGTGAGGCAGTCCTAACACTTCCAAGTGAACCGAGAATTAGCTGGGGAAAAAATGCAGGATGGAAACCAGATAGGACTACAGTTACCCTCAGGTCCATTGAATAAATAGGTTACTTTCTTTTGGTAGTAGCTGAACTCTCTTTAAAATGTGAGAATTCCCCTAGGATGTGGAGTTAGGTGACCACAATGGCACAGATAACTAAGTGTTGGGAGGAAGCCTGGTAGCTCAGTACAAAGAAAGCACAGCATTTGTACCAGAAGATCTAAGTACAAATCTTGGCAAGCCACTTCACTTCTCTGAGCATCATCTTCCTCATTTATACAGTGCGGAAATAAGACTAGTGGACATGTTCCACGCATAATAGCCTGTGATGTTCTTTCAGCATTCAACAGGATGAAATGAAATATGTGTATGAAAACGATTGGTAAACTTTAAAGCGCTACTTTTAAGAATCAAACAACAGCAACAACGAAAGCTGTGCAGATATTTGGAGTTAGTGTTTTAGTCTTATTAAGAAAAAAATTTTAAATAATCTCTTTCATTCTGAAGAGAAACTTTAGAACATATTTATTAGGTACCAGGGCTAGCTAGTCCTATGAATGGTGAAGTCAGAAAAATTTAATTGTGATGCACCTATAACTTTCACTTTTCTTTGCCAACCAGATTCTTAGCTCTTTTCCAATTTATCCCTACCGGCCCCAAACTGACCAGGGCTTGTTGGTTACCCTAATCAGGGCTGGCAGCATATTAGGCTAAAAGCGTTCAGCTGCTCCCACTTGATTTGGCAGGTGCTTATTGGCTCTACCCGAACTAAAATATTTCCCTCATCCAGAATGCCTCAGCTGGAAATACTCACTTCTAGTTCCTAACGAGTGAAACTGCAAAGGTGTTAACTTTAGAAGGTCAAGTTAAAATTCACTTCACCTTCCAGCTTGCTTGCTTTGCACATTAGTGTGGATTGGTTTATCAGATTAGGTAGTTATCACATTAAACCCTGAGGGTGAGAGATACTGGAGAAGTAAATTTTAATTAATGAAGGGGAAGGAGGAAAGAGGGGAAACTAGTTTCGGTGTGAGTGAAGAGAATGAGAGGGAGAGACAGGAATTTGGTGGGGGAGAGCTATGTGGTATGAGGGTGACCCCAGGGCTGATGATACCAAGGGAGGGATCAGGGAAGTGTATGTAGTACTGAAGGGGTGTGGCACTGAAGTCAAACTGCCTAATTCACAATTTTTACTAGGGCTGGTTCTGTCTCTGACTCATTTCTACTACTTGTCCTGGCAAGTTATGTAACCGCCTATCCAGTTTGGTTGAAGGAAGTATGGCAAACAAGCATAACCCTTCTGTTTTTTGAAACTTATCCATGTTTGAACATACAAAAAGTAATTAAATAGGAATACGCTGTCTCTAAATCTGACCTATAGGGACTTGCCTTAGGATTCATGATGCTAATTTTGATTTTTTTGAGTGTTCCCAGAAATGGAAACCAAATCAGAAGTTAGGCTTTCTCGTTTGTGCTCTGTTTTAAAGAGGGTTATTTCACACGGTCTGATGGGAGGGAGCTGCTGTGCAAGAAAGTTGATCATTAAAGGCTTTGTTAGGTGGAGCTGGGGTGTTTAATAAAACAAAGCATCACTTTGTAAAATATTTCTTAAAAGTTAATTGCCTTGATTTTTACCCTTTCCCCTATAATGACTAATAGAAAACTTAGGATGAAATGGTCTTAGCTACAGAAGCTAGCTGTCAGTTTAGGGCCAAATCCAGACTTATGATATTTATATAAATGGGAGAAATGCTGAATCTGCCCCATTTTACAAGGACATGAAGAAAGGAAATTCGTCTTAGAGAGTTGAAGCTGTTAGAATGAGTAGTTCTTTAGTCCATCTAAAAAATTAAAGTAGAGAACTATAAAAAATGATACATATGTAACTTAAGCATTTTATTTTTACTAAAAACTTATGATTATACATTCATTAGCCAATCTTTTGATGCTGGGCCAGGGCCTTCCTGACTGTGAATCTGCTGCTGAGAGTTCCAGGTTGCCTTTTTTACATAAACCCTTTCCAAATGCAAAATCTACAATTTTCTGTTTTGGTTTTTGTTAAAGGAAATGTAGAACTTGAGGACACTCATGAAATAATATAAGTTAGAATACTTCATATTTGTGTAAAATATTCCAGTTTTCTTCCCTCTGGTTAATTTGTGGCAGTAATTTGTCTTTCCATAGCATGCAACTTCATTTTTTTAAAATTGTGGTAAAATATACATAGCATAAAATTTACCACTTTAACCATTTTTTAACTTCAATAGGAAAAATATCTTTTGCACTTATATTTAATAAAGTATATAGAAATTAAATTACCTAATTACATTAGCAAGACTAACTAACATTAAGAGTTTGGGAAACTAAAAACTGAGTTTTATGTAAGCTTCATAAGGGCAGAACTTTTGCCTGTTTTATTCACTGCTGTGTCTCTAGCTCCTGTTCTAGGAGCTAGTGCCACATAGTAGGCACTCAGATACTATCTGGGCAAGGAATGAATGGCTCTTGATAGTCATAACTCAGGCGCAAGAAGCATAAATATGCAGATTACTATGAGATAGCCCATTGGTAACCACTCAGAGGCCGCGGGCGTCAGCCTGTGTGTTTTACAGAGGGAACGGCCGGCATTAGTTAACCTAGTGAGTTGACTAAGTGAAAGTCGTTTAATAGAGCGTCTACTCTATTTTGAAAAATCCCCTTATAGAGCTTGGCATAATATCTTATATGCAATGTGCTCAGAAAATATTAATCTTTGTTGATTGTTGGTTGATCTCTTTATTCTTGTTATTCTACTGAGGGAGGGAGAGAGAAAGGGGGGGAGGGAGAATAGATGAGATGCTAATATTGCATATATAATCTTGAAGTGTAGAAGAGAAAGAGACTTTTCTATCCTCTCGAAACAGTTACTAAACTATGCCATTAATATGCACTCAAAGAAGAATGAACTCTATTCCCTTTGGTCAGAGAATATACTCCAATTACTCTGCCGTCAATAAGCATTCTCTTGCTTCATTGTAGTTTGAATGATCCTCCTTTCTCTTGTCCAGTTCTCTTAATGGAAAAGCCTTCTCAATACCACCAATGGCAGCTTGAATTAGATGAAGAATTAAAGTGTCTGTTAGCCAAAAATCACTGCCTTTAAAACTCTCACCAGCTTGGGCTATGGATTGGATTCCAGCTACATTAAATTACGTTCCATAGGACCCCCAGACTCCCGAAGATGCCTCACCTACTCCCCATATTTCCAGGATTCTCCAAGAGACAGTTCACACATGCTCTGTAATGTTTGTCTTTGTTCTTGTACTCAAACCTCCTCCTGAAAGTCTGATGCCTGAACATTACTTGCAGAGGGGAGCTTGTCACTTCCACCGCTGCTCCTGCCCTCCTTGAGAGAGTCAGGGTTGGTGTCACGGGGATTTTCTCTCAGTGCTCCCAAAGCTCCCATGGATGAGCCAGAGCTGGGCTGGGTTCAACTGCAGAAGCAAGGCCACCACTGTGCCACACTTTGTCACCTGGTTCTTGGAGCAGTGATGTTTGTGATCATTATATCACAATGTCTCTGAACTTAACTATTTTAAGTGAATAGAGGTGAAGGGAGGTAGTCACCATGCCAGGCCTGTCCTTTTACTGTCATCACCCTACACACACACACTCACACAGATACTCTTTCTCTGTTATTCAGCCAAAAGTAAAAGCACTTCTATGTAAAAACCATTCAAATAGATGCTTTGAGCGATCACCTGCCCCCTATTTCAGCAAACAGCCAGACTCTGATAAGCAGAATATCGCAGGAGGATGCAGTGGGAGATCAGTACCATTTTCTTTAATTAAGATAAGAGAGATACCAGGCCAGCCTGGTGGCGCAGCAAGTGCGCCTGTTCCACTTCTTGGCAGCCCAGGGTTTGCCGGTTCAGATCCCGAGTGCGGACATGGCACTGCTTGGCAAGCCATGCTGTAGTAGGTGTCCCACGTATAAAGTAGAGGAAGATGGGCACAGATCTTAGCTCAGGGTCAGTCTTCCTCAGCAAAAAAGAGGAGGATTGGCAGCAGATGTTAGCTCAGGGCTAATCTTCCTCAAAAAAAAAAAAAGAAAGAAATGGATATTGGTTTATTTAGGCAATCATCAGTGTCTCTGCTACTTGAGTATCCCCACTGTGGGGGTACTACAGGCAGAGTTAAGGTTTAGTGGGTGGTAAGAGTAGAGTGAACAGGTTATATGGATGTACTAACAAGTTTTTCCATGAATCTTTAAGTAAACAAGCAAGAACTTTCTGAGCTATTTTAATTTAAAACAATTTTTTAAAATATTTTATTTTTCCTTTTTTCTCCCCAAAGCCCCCCAGCACATAGTTGTGTATTTTTAGTTGTGGGTCCCTCTAGTTGTGGCATGTGGGACGCCACCTCAGCATAGCTCAATGAGCAGTGCCATGGCCGCACCTAGGATTCGAACCAGCAAAATCCTGGGCCGCTGGAAACGGAGCCCCAGAACTTAACCACTCCGCCACAAGGCTGGCCCTAAAACAAACTTTAAATGAATTGCTTTTTAATGATACAATGTTTTTATAAAATAATATATTCATTTCTTTTTATCACCTCAACAATTGGATTAATAACATGTTCAACTATACCCACAGTAGTAAGATCAAACTATAAATGTATGTTATCAACTAAAAAGCAAAAATCATACAAAAGGTTAAATTTTATGTAAAGTATCATTGGTTTCTCAGTTACTGTTGAAATTTCCTGTCAAATTACTAGTCTTTCAGGGTCCATTGGTTTAGTCCCCAATTTCTGTTTGATGGTCATCAGTGCCAGGCCACTGCCTCTCTCTCTCTCCCCCCACAGTGTTGTATAAGTGTGTTTTTTTTAGATGACACAGATGATTATTTCAGTCTTGCTCTAGTTATAGATTAAGCCAAGTGAAATGTAATAGCTCAAAAGCACAAGAGGCCTGTTTTGGAGGGGACAACAAAGAGGAACCAAGGTAGTTAATTTGATATGATCATGAATGAAGTTACGGTTTGTATAGTTTTGGTAAAACCAAAGTCCTAAATTTATATTTGTACGATACGTGCAAAAACTCTTGCTTAATTTTGTCTGTTTCATACTACTATTGTAATCATTCTCTGAAAAGCATATATTTACATTAGTAATTTGGCATCTAGCCCTTGAAAATAATATTTTATACTGTCCTTCTAACAGTGTAAACAAAAATGTATTAGCTATTTTGCCTTGAACTTTTAAAATTTCTCCTTCCAAAAGGGACTGTTTTTGACTTTGAAAGAGTTAGAGATTACTTTTGGCTTACCTTTTCTATTCTTTCATAAGTGGATTTGATATTTGTTATTACTTTCATTTTTACAGCTGACAAATATTTCTTACACTTTTTTTTTTTTGAGGAAGATTAGCCCTGAGCTAACTGCTGCCAATCCTCCTCTTTTTGCTGAGGAACACTGGCCCTGAGCTAACATCCATCCCTATCCTCCTCTACTTTATATGTGGGACACCTACCACAGCATGGCTTGCCAAGTGGTGCCATGTCTGCACTGGGATCAGAACCGGCGAACCCCGGGCCACCGAAGTGGAACGTGTGCACTTAACCACTGTGCCACCCGGCTGGCCCCTCTATAGTCTTTTATTTAAGACAAGGATACGTCCATATGCCTTAATAAATTCAAACAGACATGGTCCAATGACTTCTGATTGTGTGCTAGGTCATCTCCCTGTGTTCAAAATAATTTCTCAACTGAAATAAAACAGCGCCAACAAATTTAATATATACCTCAAAGATAATATTAATTTGAATTGAAATAGAAGACCATTCATTCAAACACCTTGGCCATAGAAGAGTGATTTTCCTGTGAATGTAGAACAGGCTTTGCTCTTGGGAAGAATCTTGAAAGGGCCACCGAGAAACTCACACTCTCCTTTTGTTTCACAGGTCCAGGCCAAAGCAGCCCGACTGTGAAGCCCTGTGAAGAGGAGTATTCCTGGGTTAACTCAGCGGACAGTTGTTATGCACTGCGTTTTTCTTTCTCTCCTCTACCAAGTCCCCACTCTGAGCTCCACTCAAATGTGTTTCTAACCAAACTGTCCAAGGTGCATGGGGCTGGGGGATGGGAAATTGACGGAAGAAAGAAAGGTGGAGAGGTTTAATTATTTACAAAATTCTAAGCTCCTTAGCTTTCCATTAAAATCTTGTTGAAAAAATTTGATTTCAGGCCAGCCCCAGTGGCCTGGTGGTTAAGTTCAGCATGCTCCACTGTGGCGGCCCAGATTCAGTTCCCACGTGCAGACCTACACCACTTGTCAGCCATGCTGTGGCCGTGAGCCACATCCAAAATAGAGGAAGATTGGCAGCAGATGTTAGCTCAGGGCGACTCTGCCTCAGAAAAGCAAATAATAATTTGATTTCAATGTGGTTCGTTAGGCTTTTAGCATTTGTTTTATGATCTTTGACTATATCAAGAATGATTTTTTTAAATATAAGAAATTTAAATCTTTGAGAAAGCAGCATATTATTTAAATTTTAAGTAATTACTATTTAGCAGTATAGAAAATGATACAAAATTTAGCCAATTAAAACCACTGATTTATTTTTATTTATTTTATTTTTCGGGTGGAATTAACAATTTTTTTAATGATTATAAAACATAATGATGCATTTTATGATAGAAAATTGGTAAGTACATAAAAGAAAAAGAAGTAGGGCCTGGGTAGGGCAGGGTTGGGGAATGGGGGGTGATCACTATAATTCCACCCTGATGTGATTAATGTTTTTTAACATTTCAGCATATTTTCTTTTTTTCGCCAATTATTTTATTGAAATAGTAAAGTTTTATAACATTGTATAATTTTGGGTGTACATTATTATTTATCAATTTCTGTATAGACTGCATTGTACTCACCACCAGTAGTCTAATTTTAATCTGTCAGCATATGTATGTGCCCCTTTACCCCTTTCACCCACCCCCTCCAGTCACCTGTCCCTCTGGTAACCACTAATCTGTTCTTTTGGTCCATGTGTTTGTTTATCTTCCACATATGAGTGAAATCATTCTGTATTTGTCTTTCTCTGTCTGGCTTATTTTGCTTAACATCGTACCCTCAAGGTCCATCCATGTTGCTACAAATGGGACAGTTTTGTCTTTTTTGATGGCTGAGTACTATTCCATTGTGTATGTATACCACATCTTCTTTATCTGTTCATCAGTCAATAGGCACTTGGGTTGCTTCCATGTCTTGGCTATTGTGAATAATGCCGCAGTGAACATGGGGGTGCATACATCTCTTTGTATTGTTGATTTCAAGTTCTTTGGATAAAGACCCAGTAGTGGGATAGCTGGGTCGTATGGTATTTCTATTTTTAATTTTTTGAGAAATCTCCATACCATTTCCCATAGTGGCTGCACCAGTTTGCATTCCCACCAGCAGTGTATGAGGGTGCCCTTTTCTCCACATCCTCTCCAACATTTAAAACCACTGATTTATTTTTATACAAGGGATATTTTTAGATCTCATTATGAATTTGTTTCCAAACATGCTTTTTATTATAGTACAAATTTTCCTTAAGTTGGCTTAGCTAGTAATTAAAAAAAAATCCTAAAGACGTAGAAAGTGTACACTTGACTTTAAAAATATTTTTCTTTCAGTGTATCTGAAAACTGAAAAACTTTTAAAAATTGTTAAATGATTATTTAATAATTGTTAAATAATTATTATGGTAGTCAGTATCTTTAATAGCAATATAATCCCTCTGGACTTAAATTTTCTCATTTGTTGAGTGACGAGTATCTCTAAGATGGCCAGACTTTAGCTAACATATTAAATTTTATTCCAAAATATTGTTATGTGAAAGAAAACAATGCATATGGGAAATATAAGAAAAGAATATATATGTATATACATACAGATATATCTGGATTTGCTTGTATTTACATAAAGAAATACTGAAAAGATTCGTGCTGTTAAAAATGGTTACCGTGGGGCCGGCCCCATGGCCAAGTGGCTAAATTCACTCTGCTTCGGTGGCCCAGGGTTTCGCCAGTTCCTTTTTTTTTTTTTTTGAGGAAGATTAGCCCTGAGCTAACTACTGCCAATCCTCCTCTTTTTTGCTGAGGAAGCCTGGCCCTGAGTTAATATCGTGCCCATCTTCCTCTACTTTATACGTGGGATGCCTACCACAGCATGGTGTGCCAAGCAGTGCCATGTCCACATCCGGGATCCGAACCGGGGAACCCCAGGCCGCCTAGAAGCGGAACGTGTGAACTTAACCGCTGTGCCACTGGGCCAGCCCCAGCTCTTTCTTCTGATATTAACCTTCATGTTTCTAAGTAACATCAGTAGGCTGCTGTTGAGAAGCCTCGTAGTGAGGTGGTTAAGAGCTGCTAGAATTCAGATCCCAGCTCTGCCACTCACCAGTTTTGTTCATCTTGGATAGTGTTTCTTAACAGGCACGACTGACATTTTGTGCCAGATAATTTTTTGTTGTGGGGAGCTACCCTGTGCATTGTAGGGTGTGTAGCAAGATCCCTGGTCTCTACTCATTAGATGTCAGCAGCACTCCCACCCCACCTGTAACTGCTAAAATTGTCTTCAGTCATTGCCAAATGTCCCACGGAGGGACAAACTAACTCCCAGCTGAGAACCACTGATCTTGGGGAAGTTAACTAAGTTTCCTGTGACTTTGTTCCCTCGTCAGCAAATTGGAATTAATAATAGTACCAACTCATAGGACCAATTTGAATTAAATGAATAGCATTTAATAGTAAGTGAAGCACTTACTGCCTAGCACACAGTAAGAATTCTCCAGATATTTGCTAGATAAATACAATTATATTTTTAATTTTTCAGCTTTATGTTTTATCCATTAGACTTCCATTCCTCCTGTTTTTCTAATACAGTTATCACAATTTCTGTTTATGTCAATATTCAGCCTTTATAATGATTATGATCATGTAATTACACAAAACTGTCACATAGTGTATCAGTATATTTATTTCTATTCGGTATATTCATTTTCTTGTACTATTTTCTTTTTCTCCTAGAGTCAATAATTACGTCTTTTTTATTTGTTTGCTTAGCTTTCTATGTAGCTAAACATCCTTAAACTGTTGATTAAAAACATAAATCTACTCTCAGTAGGACTGGACACATTTGGCAAATTAACAAATTTTTTTTCACCTTGAAGACTTTCTTCCCTGAGCTTTGCATTCTCCGCTCCCGCATGAGCTTGTTGCTCTCTAGGCCTACTGCATAGGTAGGCTCTGGAATGTCTGTGCATCATTGTCCTAAGATTCCTCTTATCTTTATTGTGTGTTTGATCTCCTATTTCTGTGTCTTATGCCTTTTTCTGTCTAGTTTACTCCTTTGATTTGATGCAATACATCCTCCAGTAGACCCTTTGAATGTCTAAAAATATATTTATTCTAAATATAATATTGGAAATTATTTTCCCTCAAAATATTACAGTCATTGTCTCCTTATCTCTTAACTTTCAAGTTTGCAGTTGTAAAATTTGATGCCATTCCAGTTCCTGAGTCTTTATATGTAAATTCTTTTTCCTCAGTGGAACGTTTGAGATCCATGTCCATTTTGTCCATGGTGCCCTGAAATATCACAGTGATGAGCATAATATAGGTCTTTTTGATATCATTCTGCTGGCCACTGGAAATTCAGGCTTTTTAGTTTCGGGAACTTTTCTTGTAATATGACTCCGTTGATTCCTCTGCCTGTCCCCCGACCCTCAGTATTTCTACTCTCTCTCTGTGGAGTTACCGTTAATCACACGCTGTACCTCTCATTTTCTGATACTCCTCCTACTTAATTCTCTTTGTCTTTCCCCCTCTACTTTCTGGGAAATTTTTTAATGTCATCCTTTTGTTGTTGATGTTGTCATCTTATATCTTTAATTAAGGAGCTTAAGTTCTTTGAATGATCTTTTTAAGAATATACAGTGTTATGTTATTTTTCCTAGGATGCAATATCTTATTCTCTCTCTGGAGGTACCAATGATACTTTCTAATATTTTCTCTCCTCATTGTATTCTGTTTCCTCCAAGTGCCTTTTTTTTCTTTTGTTCTTATCTTTCAAGTTAGAGACTTCTTTCAAATGTCTTGTGATCTTTGTCTGCTCTTTCATGTTTAAGAGTGAGTTACTACATCATAATCAACAGAGTTATTCCAAAAAATGCAAAGTTGGCTTGCCATTTGAAAAGCAATCAAAGTAATGTCAATGTAATTCACCATATTAAAAGAGAAAAACCATATGATCATATTAGTATATGAGAAAGTGTTTGAAAAAATTTAACATCCATTCATGATTTAAAAAAAAAAAAAAACACTCAGCAAATTATGAAGGTAATGTCCTCAACCTGATAAACTAGGGGGAAAAAAAAAACAGAGCTAACGTCATACTTAATGGTGAAAGACGTTTACTTCTCCCTGAGGAGAAAAGGAAAGATCTCTGCTCTAACTACTTCTGTTAAATATTGTATTGGACACACTGGTCAGAAAAATAAGGCAAGAAAACAAATAAAAGGCATCCAGAACAGAAAGGAAGAAAAAAGCTATCATTATTTTCAGGTGGCATGATCATGTCCCTCGCACAAACCCCAAGAAAGTCACAAACAAATCTACTAAAATTAATAAGTGAATTTAGCTGGGTCACAAGATAAACATCAATTATATTTTTATATACTTGCAATGAACAATTAGAAATTGAAACTTTTAAAAATATAACAGCATCAAAACATGAATATTATGGAATAAATCTAAGGAAAATGTGGAAGATTATATACTGAAAACTACAAAACATTGGTGAGGGAAATGAAAGAAGACCTTATAAATGGAGAGATATACCATGTTCATAGATCAAAAGACTTGCTCTTTTTAAGATGTCAATCTGTCTCATATTTATCTCTAGAATCCCTGCAATTCAAATTAAAACTCAAGCAACTTTTTGGGTAGAAATTGACAGGCATACTCTAAAATTTATTTGGAAATGCGGAGGACATAATATAGACAAAATTATTTTGGATCAGAAAAACAAAGTGGAAGGTCTCACACTACCTGATTTCAAGACTTATAAAGCTGCAGTATTCAAGACAGTGTGGTATTGGAGTAAGGAAAGAGATATAGATAAAGAGAGTATGGAAAGATGCCCACATATATATGGTCAAATGATTTTCAAGAAAGATGACAGGATAATTTGATGGTGTGAAAGATACATAGTCAACAAATGATGCTGGAACACTTCAACATCATATACAAAGAAACTGAACCTAAAGCCTACCTCCACTATATGAAAAAATTAATGTGAAATGTATCATAGACCAAAATGTGAAACCTAAAACTATAACAATTTCTAGAAGAAAACATAGAGGAAAATCTTTGTGACCTTTGGTTAGAAAAGATTTCTTAGGACATAAAAAGCATGAATCACAAAAGAAGGGAATTGATAAATTTCATCAAAATTAAGACCTTCTGCTCTTCAAAAGACACTGTTGCACAAATGAAAAGATAAGCCACAGATTAGGAGAAAATATCTGTTAAAAACACATTTGAGGGGCCGGCCTCATGGCTGAGTGGTTAAGTTTGCATGCTCTGCTTCAGCAGTGTGAGGTTTGCTGGTTTGGATACTGGACATGGACCTACACACCACCCATCAGGCCATGCTATGGCAGCATCCCACATAGAAGAACCAGAATGACTCACAACTAGGATGTACAACTATGTACTGGGGCTTTGGGGAGAAAAAAAAAACAACAAACAGGAAGATTGTCAACAGATGTTAGCTCAGGGCCAGTCTTCCTCAAAACAAAAACAAAAACAAACCACAAAAAGCACATCTGATTAAGAATTTATATCCAGAATATATAAAGAGCTCTCAAAACTCAATAATAAGAACACAACCCAATTTTAATATAAGCTAGGGCCAGCCGGGTGGCACAGCAGTTAAGTTTACATGTTCTGCTTTGGTGGCCTGGGGTTCACTGGTTCAGATCCTGGGTGCAGACATGGCACCGCTTGGCAAGCCATGCTGTGGTAGGCATCCCAAATAGAAAGTAGCAGAAGATGGGCACGGATGTTAGCTCAGGGCCAGTCTTCCTCAGCAAAAAGAGGAGGATTGGTGGCAGACATTAGCTCAGGGCTAATCTTCCTCAAAATAAAATAGTAAAAATAAAATAAGCAAAAGATTTAAATAAACATTTCACTAAAGAAGATATCCGGTGTCAAATAAGCACATAGTTATTCATTAAGGAAATGCAAATCAAAACTAAAATGCAATATCACTATGTATCTATCAGAATAGCTAAATCTAAAAAGTTTGACACTGCCAATTACTGGTAAGGAGGGAGATCACTGGAACTTTCAGACTTTACTGGTGGGAATGCAGATGGTACAACCATATTGGAAGACAACTTGGTGCTTTGTTATAAAGTCAGACCCAGCTTCATGGAGATGACACCTGTGCAACTGAATAAGGCCTCATGCTCAGAAAAGCCCCACACTTGGTTTAATTTTCTACTTTTGCTACCTTGAAATTCTTAATAATGTTATCTTTAACCTGTGTTCCGTAGTTAAAGTCTGTTGGGGCACTGGAACACATGTAATATGTCTGCCATACTTGCTGCCCCATTCGTGTGTAGAGTTCAAGATGCCCTACAAACACAAAATTCCAGGGGACCCATGATGGATGAGAGTTTAGTGAGACTCAGAGATAGTATGAGGTAAGCAAGCTACATCTACGACTGCATAAGTGGGGACAGACAGCCTCTACAAGCCACAGTTTCTGTTTGAACCAGAATTGTTTCTAATGTAGAAAGAAGGCAATACTATTCTAAGAAACAAATGAGCAAGGAAGCCTATCATATCCTTTCTTACTCAAGTTACTTTTCAGTATTAGTAAAACACTTATGGGGACAGTGATGATGCCAATATGGCCAAAATAGAGAGTGTTGCTAGAATGTGCGTATATTAAGACTTGAAATAAACAATTGAGGGGCTGGCCCCGTGGCCGAGTGCTTAAGTTCCCACGCTCTGCTTCAGCAGCCCAGGGTTTCGCTGGTTCAGATCCCGGGCACAGACATGGCACCACTGATCAGGCCATGCTGAAGCGGCATCCCACATGCCACAACCAGGAGGACGCACAACTGAAAATACACAACTATGTACCAGGGGGCTTTGGGGAAAAAAAGGAAAAATAAAATCTTTAAAAGAAAAAAAAAGGAAAGAAACAATTGAGTTCGTTTTATGTAGCATTTCCACTGTTTCAGTAAGAACAAAATACTGATGCATGTATGAGCTACAAAATATGAATTATGTAATTTTGGTGCTTCTGTGTATGAATTACATGCTCTCATGTTTGCGTTTAAAACTGGCATTGCACAATATAGATGAATGGTGAAATTTGAGCTAATAATTTAAATTTTTAATTTTTCTTTCCTTAGAAAAATATTAGATAGGAAATACCATGATAAGTGGGAAGAGAGACTGAGGAAGAAAGGAAAAAGCTTTATATTTTAGTTTTTTTTTAATTGAAGTAACAGTTTATAACATTATATAAATTTCAGCTGTACATCATTATATTTCAATTTCTGTGTAGACTACATCATGTTCACCACCCAAAGACCAGTTACCATCCGTCACCATACACATGTGCCCTGTCACCCCTTTTGCCCTCCTACCTGCCCCCTTCCCCTCTGGTAACCACCAATCTAATCTCTGTATCTGTGTGTTTGTTTGTTGTTGTTGTTGTTTCTATCTTCTGCTTGTGAGTGAAGTCATACAGTATTTGACCCTCTCCATCAGACTTATTTTGCTTAGCATAATACCCTCAAGGTCCATTCATGTTGTTGCAAATGTCAAGATTTCGTCTTTTTTAAATAGCTGAGTAATACTCCATTGTGTATATATACATCTTCTTTATCCATTCATTCATTGATGGGCACCTAGCTTGCTTCCAAGTCTTGGCTATTATGAATAATGCTACAATGAACATAGGGGTGCATATATCTTTACACATTTCATCTTTTCTGGATAAATACCCAGAAGTGGAATAGGTGGATCATATGGTAGTTCTATTCTTAATTTTTTGAGCAATCTATGTTCTGTTCTCCATAGTGGCTGCACCAGTTTACATTCCCACCAACAATGTGTGAGGGTTCCCTTTTTTCCACATCCTTTCCAACACTTATTTCTTGTCTTGTTAATTATAGTCATTCTGATGGGCATGAGGTGATATCTCATTGTAGTTTTGATTTTCATTTCTCTCATAATTAGTGATGTTGCATCTCTTTTCACGTGCCTGTCGGCCATCTGTAGATCTTCTTTGGAAAAATGTTCAGGTCTTTTGCCCATTTTTTAATTGAGTTGTTTGGGGTTTTTTTGTTGAGATGTATGAGTTCTTTATATATTTTGGATATTGACCTCTTATAAGTTATGTGGTTTGCAAATGTCTTCTCCCTGTTAGGTTCCCTTTTCATTTTGTTGATGGTTTCCTTTGCTGTGCAGAAACTTTTTAGTTTGACGTAGTCCCATTTGTTTAATTCTTCTTTTGTTTCTCTTGCCTGGTGACATACAGTATTCAAAAAGATGGTATTAAGACGGATGTTGAAGAGGGTACTGCCTATGTTTTTTTTTTTTCCCGAGGAAGATTAGCTCTGAGCTAACTGCTGCCCATCCTCCTCTTTTTGCTGAGGAAGACTGGCCCTGAGCTAACATCCATGCCCATCTTCCTCTACTTTATATGTGGGACGCCTGCCACAGCATGGCTTGCCATGTGGTGCTATGTCTGCACCCGGGATCCAAACTGGGGAACCCTGGAACGCCGAAGCAGAATGTGGATACTTAACTGCTGTGCCACGAGGCCGGCCCATATGTTTTTTCCTAGAAGTTTTATAGTTTCAGCTCTTACATTCATGTCTTTAGTCCATTTTGAGTTAATTTCTGTGAGTGGTATAAGATAATGGTCTACTTTCCTTCTTTTGCATGTGGCTGTCCAGTATCTTTCAATATTTTTGATGACACTTTTTCCTGCTTTTTGAACAAGTGGCCTGACACATTATATACTTGACCCTGTACAAATTAATTATATATTAAAATTGTATGATTAAGGGGCTGGCCCCGTGGCCGAGTGGTTAAGTTCGCGCACTCCGCCGCAGGCAGCCCAGTGTTTCATTGGTTCGAATCCTGGGCGCGGACATGGCACTGCTCATCAAACCACGCTGAGGCAGCGTCCCACATGCCACAACCAGAAGGACCCACAACGAAGAGTATACAACTATGTACCTGGGGGCTTTGGGGAGAAAAAGGAAAAAAATAAAATCTTTAAAAATAAATAAATAAATAAAAGTTTAAAAAAAATTGTATGATTAAAACCATATAAATTAAATTATACATTTATCGTATGCAAGAAATCGATTGTTGGGCTTCAATGTAGGGTCATCGGGAGATTTCTCCCCAGATATCCCAGCATGCTACAAGCAGCATTCTGGGCGCTGACTGGGAGAACAGGTTCATTTTCATCATTCAGAATACAGATTTTTAATTTAATTCACCTGTTGTTAGTGTAGCTCTCTAGCCCTTATCTGTGCTTAGTAACTCTAAGTCCCTAGGCCCTCTGGTTCAAAATCTTCGGAGCGTAAACCTCCAGTCTTCCTGGAGTGGTGGGATGGAGGTCCCCTTGCTTCCTGAGGTTGTTAGGAGCTAGGGACAGAGGGACCTAACTGTTTTTTATTCGGACTTTTAACCAAGCCTCATATTTGTGGCTTCGCTGGCAACTCACCTTTTAGAGGTTCTAGGCGCCTCCAATTCCTGAGGCTTTCCCGGGTTTTGCCACATGAATCCGTTCGCTTCCTGACTTTCCCAGTTACGAGCACTTACCTTCCAGCCTCCTCTGGTCTGCTAAGAAGTCAGTTATACTTACCTGATCGGATGCTTTCCAGCTTTCAACTTATTTTTGACAGTTCTCTCTGCCATTTTCTCTCCAGTTCTTCTTTTCTTTGAGGTTTTATATCTTTAAAAATGCCTTTCCTGCCATTATTTTTGTGAGGTCTTGTGAGGGAGAAGGCATAAGCATATATGTGTGTTCTATTCACTGTCACTAGACTATGTATCTAAAAGTTGGACGTCACTGCAAAGACTTCTATGGCTTTATTTTTAATTCATTTTATTTTCTACAGACTTTTGTCACTTAAAAATTAAGGGGCCATCCCTGATGGCCTAATGGTTGATGTTTGGTGAGTTCTGCTTTGGCGGCCTGGACTTTGTTCCCAGGTGTGGAACCACACCACTCGTCTGTCAGTAGCCATGCTGTAGTGGTGGCTCACATGGAATAACTAGAAGGACTTACAACTGGAATATACAGGGAAAAAAAACAGGGAGAGGAAGATTGGTAACAAATGTTAGCTCAGGGTGAATCTTTCCCAGCCAAAAAAAAAATTAAGTGTTTCACTCTTTTACATAAAACGATGCAACTTTAAAAAATGAACAGTGAACACACTAAAGGCAGGGCAGGCCCACAGAGATAGGACAACATGTAACAAGGACCCATGTCCATAGCAAGAATAGAACTTATGGTGCCTTCTCAGTAGGGATCCCAACCCCACTCACAGAGCTCTTTCACAGATGGTGTTAAAAACACCATCAGGCAGCTGCTTATAATAGGAATCGAGTCTAGGATAGGAGTATAAAGTTAAGAGGCATCAACACCTACAACTAATTGTATCTAATCCCACCTAGGCATCTGCTTATCTGGGGACCTGAACTGACCCTACCTAAAGCTCCCCTACCAGCCACACTTGGTGATCCCTCTACCCATCCCTCTTGTTTTGTTTACTCTTACTTAGCTTTTCAGATTCAGTCTGATGCCATCTACTCCCAGAAGTCTACCCTGAAACCATTACACCAAGCTGATTTAGGCATTCTCCCCAATATTTTCATAATAACTTGAAATCTCAAGTTATATTCTCTATCACTGTTACCACCTTATATTATATTTATATGTTTAATTATTTTAAGGGTCAGCCTACTTTTTCTGTAAAGTTTCCAGTTAGTAAATATTTTAGCCTTTGCAGGCCAAGAGGCAAAATCAAGGCTATTATATCAGTACTTCTATAACAAGAGAGAAAACAAATTTTAATGATTTTTTTATTGACAAAATTAAAAATAAAATAACAATTGAGTACAATTTTTTGTAATACAGATATATTTATCTGAAAAATAGAATTCTTTTGGAGGGGATAACATTTCTCTTAATTGTGGTTCAGAGTTAGTATTCCTATTCATCAAATTGATTGCAAATGTTTTTCTGTAGAAACCATTCTGAGCCTTATAAAAACAGCCAGTGAAGTTTCTTAATGTCTGTTCTATTTGTTTAATTCTTTCTCTCTACTATATTTTGAGACCTGAGACCTGTCCTTGGTTTTATTTATCTTTAGATTTTTAGGCAACACACTCCCTGGCACATTACAGGCACTTAGTAAGTTAAAAGAAATGTTTTTCAAGCAATGAAGACATTTGAGTCTTGGTTACCTCAGACATTTATCTTTTTCTTTTTTGCTGAGGAAGATTCACCCTGAGCTAACACCTGTTGACAATCTTCCTCTATATTGTATGTGGGCCGCCGCCACGGTGTGGACACTAGTAGATGAGTGGTGTAGGTCCACGCCCAAGAACCAAACCTGGATCACTGAAGCTCAATGCCCTGAGCTTAACCACTAGGCCACAGGGCCAGCCCCTCTGACGTTTTTCTTAACAGGTAATACCTTGACTTTATGTATTACCTTTTCTGTAGAGATTTTCAGATCTGTTATCTAATGTCTATTAGCTAATATGCAATAAGAAAAGAATGTTATTATTCCCATTTTACTGATTGGAAAGTGGCATAGTGGTAGAGCCAAGATTGGAATTTAGGAATTCTGATTCTCAGCTATAGAGAGTTTTCAAAGGATTACAGCAGATATTCTCAGGTGTATATGTCTCCTGTACATTTCAAGAATTATGAATTATCAGAAAACTCAGAGGTGTAAGTAAACCAGCATGAGCTGGCAAAGATAAGGAAATTACCATAGCACTTAGGGGGAAAAACCACTAGAAATTTGACTACAACTTAAATCCTTAGAAATAATGTTCTGTACTGAGTTTTCAAATGTGAGATACCATACTTTTGAATAATATTTTTATGTATAGTGTGCAATATAGGAAATTTTAAAATGTAGTCTTAAAAGATGTATACCAAGGTGAATGTAATTACCAGGAAGAAATGAAGATAATAGGTGTCTATGGGTCAAAATATGTTATAAATTACTTTTTTTTTTCTTTCTTTTAAGATTGGCACCTGGGCTAACAAATGTTGCCGATCTTTTTTTTTTTTTTTTTCTGCTTTATCTCCCCAAACCCCCCTGTACACAGTTGTATATGTTAGTTGCAGGTCCTTCTAGTTGTGGGATGTGGGATGCCGCCTCAGCATGGCCTGACGAGCAGTGCAGTGTCCGCGCCCAGGATCCGAACCCTGGGCTGCTGCACTGGAGCGCACGAACTTAACCACTCGGCCATGGAGCTTGCTCCTGTAAGTTACTTTTGTATCTGGTGAATTTAGGAAAGCAACAGGGTGTTTTCAGTGAGGTAAACTCATGGTTTTTTTGGTGGCCAATAATTCCCCAAGAGAGTCTGCCCTACTCTTTGTTTTCCATAGGTCCATTTTCATCACGTCAATATTGTTAGCAGCAGCAGTATTTATTGAGTACTTTTTAAAAAGTTCTAGCTTCTGGGGATAAAAATAGACAGTAGAAATGATTCTTGACCTTGGGAAGAGGGAATAAATATATGCAGTATAGCAGTGGACGGAGGCATGAAGTAGAAACCCAGCGGTGGTGCAGACAATACCTGCCATACCAGTCCCACGGGGAAGGGAGTGTCCACGAGAGTGAGTGTGTGCCGAGCTGCTGGTAGGGAGAGGGCTGGGAAAGGCTTCCCCGAAGAGGGAGCACTCAAACTGCGTCTTCAAGAAAAGTAATGGAGAAGTGATCAAACACTGGAGGAAGAGTTTGAGCAAAACCATGAAGCTAGAAAGAATGTGAATGATGTGTTCAGGAAACAATAAATAGACCACTTTATCTTGAGCAGGAGTTTTATGTAAGGAAGTAGTTGGAGATACATTTGAAGTGTTAGGGAGGAATGCGAGGAGAAAGGCCAAGTGAAGGAGCTTGGAAGTTTAATGTAGGAAATGGTGAGCTCTCAAAGAAATTTAAACAGGAAGATGGGGGTGGGAAAGGCAACAAGTGTTGGAGGGAAGCTGAATCTTATCTATGCCTGGACTGAAGGGTGGAATACTGGATTATTTTTGCTACATAAATGTGTGCTACATAAAAATGCCACCTCCATGTACTTGTTTTTCATTGTGCTTTATTTCCCTTAGAGCTGATTTTCAAAAAGCTAAACACAATTTTATCTCTAACGATTCAGAAGGAACTTGAAGTTCTTTCAGTGCCTCAACTGTGTGTCTCATTTTTGGATCCATTACGATATTGTGGATGAGTTGAAGTGCTAGCTTTTAGAGAAAATTTGTGTGTTCGACAGCATCTTTTTAGTCTATCATGGTGTTAGGAAATATTTATTTAATATCTTATACATTTAAGATTTTTGTATCCTTCTACTATTTCAATATCGTTACAAAGTAATGAAAATGCTAGGAATTAAAAGTTCTTTTTCATTTTTAACGTGAATCTATTCTTCTGAGCATAATGAGAAGTGAGTATGTATATAATTTGAAAATCTACTCTGGATTTCATCAATAAAAATGTATCGCTCTGAGCTATTGAAAAGAGAAGTTGTACATAGACGAGTTTGATTTGACTAATGTGGTGTTCGCGTACAGTAGGAGGCCGACCTATCTTCTCTTCTGTCCCTACCACCTCGTATTCTCAGTGAACCGGGGAGCCATCTGGCTGCCACATGTGCAGCCAGCTGCATTCTCAACAGGAGTGGGAACTGGAAGGAGAATTCCCACAGAAGCACACTTGTAGGGTTGGCCTTCCTCCCGCTAGTCCGGATAAGTTCTCAGGACACCAGATCATTAAGCACTCTTTCCAGTGTGGGAGGCCCTTGAACCTCCCCCACCATCTCTGCCTTGAATAGATGCAAATTGTTCCACAAGCCTAGGCAAATACTCTATTGTGTTACTCTCCGGAGTAGTTTGACCTTGTATTCTTGAAGAATTTCTCCCAAGACTATCTTGCTCTACCGGAAATTCACCCTTTTCAGAGCTTGGAGGCCTAAATCCAGCCTAAAGGACATTTGCCTGTTTCATGTCCTTAAAATGGTGATAGAAGAGGGGAAGGGATCTCTCCCCATGGCTCCAATACCTATGTGGGATCACACAGACTTCTCTTCATTGCAGAGTGGGAAGTGGGAGAACGAGATTCATTTGGGGGGCGGGGGGGGGGTCGCAGCATTTCTTCATCCACAGGCAAATAAGTGCTTTACACAAGTGTTTCTTATCTTCTTTCTGTGGTCAGCTAGCATTCCTCTTGAATTGTGTACTATATCTTAAGGGTGGGAAGGGAGAAGGACAGCAGTGGGGAAGCAAGGTAGAGGCCCTGAAACCAGCTGCTTTGGGGAGAGGCAATTCCTGTTACTTCTAACAGTTGCTGCCCCTTTCCTCTTCTCTCCTTGTGTTTCTTATTCAAAACACTGTACATTCAACACCTTTTGGTGGCCAGGAGATTACTCACCTCACAGCTCTGTGAACCAGAAGGAAGTAGGTTATATGTATCAAGTAATCAGAAAAGTTAACTTTCATCCCAAATGGACCTACTCACCATGATGACACCATAAACATAGAAGACGGAAAGTAAATAGATATTTTGTCAGATAAAATCTGATCATTTAATTGTCTGGGTATAAATAATACCACTACTTTGAACAAGTTCTCTTTTAGATATTCTGAATTTCCTCTCTCCTGGGATTTTCATAATGATTTCACAAGCTGACCTCAACATCTCTTTGTACCTCCCCCATATTTTGTAAATGAATGAAATGTTTACATGAGAAATTAGAAGTTTCTTGTAAGGAAACTATAAATCAAGATACAATTATGAATAAAATTCCTTTCTTCAATATTAAATTTAAGCTCCACTTCTTTAATTTTTGCAAAGCTTTCCATGTATTTATCTCCACCTAAGTATATGTTCTCATCTCTGCACACTTGCTTGTTTCTCTCACTGTGTTCATTCAAGACCTCACAACTATTTATTAAGTGCTCAATATACATGACACATGCCAAGAGTTACGTGGAGGTTTTTATATGCTTGTAAGGAAGAAAGAAACACAACAATACAAGGTAGTATTTGACAGGAGTCATAAGAGTGATACAAAGAAAGAACTTAAAGCTTTTAGATTAGATGCAGAAAGAGAGAGAGGTGAGTTTCAGCTGGAGGAATTCTGGGTAGGCTTTATGGAAGAAGTGGCATATGAACTTGACCTTACATGGATAGGATTTCAACAGAGGGAATTCTAAACACAGGGAACAGTGTAATCCAAGTAGAAACATGGGAAAGTGTGTGTCACATATAGGGACTGATTTGCCATGGAGTTTAACTCATAGTGTGGGGGGATATTGCAACAGTTACAGTTGATGGTAGATTGCCATCTGATTTTAAAAGCATTGATTCTAGACTAAGACACCAAAACTTTATTCCAAAAATGTTAATTCTTGAGCTTTTCTAACAGGATTTTACAATCCTCTGTGAATATACTCAAAGTGGAAGTTAGAACTAATAGTCAATCCAGGAAGGATCTAGTGGGGGGATTTATTGGAGGCTGGAAGATGTTTTAGAGGAGACCATTGTGATGATCTAAGCAGGAAGTGGTAATTGCCCAAACTAAAGTGATAAAAATTAGAATGGGGGAAAAAAATTGAATGATTCATCATAAATAGCAAAGGAAGAAACAATTTCTATTTCTTCTAACTAGATTGTCAGTTTTCTGAGAGCAAGGATGAGAGCAAGGATTGTATCTGCATCTTGTCTTCCCAGTGCCTGGTTCGTTGCTTGGCGTAGAGAAATGTTGTATGATAAATAATTATCCTTCCTTATTATCCATTTCATCCACTTCTGTATTGTCTGCTTTCAAGAAATTACGTCTTGCATAGACTATTATCTTCATGTATATATATATATATGTATACAGCACAGCTAGTTTTCCATTAAAAAACAGACCTAATAACACCACAGCGGTTTTTCCTTCACTGTAAGTCAACAAGAGAAGCAACAATGAAGAGTTGATTCTGGATAAGAGGGAGGAGGTTTTGGTGAATTGCTCTCAGTGAAAAATGAAAGAGCTTTTGAAACCGAGCTCAAGTATGCCTGAGTACATAAGAGTCTGGTTTATTAAGGCATGAGGGGATGATTATTAGAAATACTACCACTACTACTAATAAGCCTTATATTATTCGCATTATATCATAAAAAGTCATGATACACAGCAACTGACAGAGTCACCTAGAAAATTGAACAGGGTTTGTACTGCAGTGTGAGAAGAATTTAATGTGCTTGCCCTATTCCTGACATAAACTCTCTAAGAGCAAAAAGACTTCATTCCTTGCATAGCTCATTAAATTTAGTCCATGATGTCCTGTCACTGTATTGGAAAGAATCCACTAACTCTGTGAAAATGATTTTACATTTTTTTATTTTGAATTGGAAATAGTTTATCAACCTTTCTACCTCCAAATCAGAGAGGATTGTTGCACAGAATTTCTTTTTTCTTTCTGTTTTGCAATGGTAAGTTTAAAGCTTGCTGTATCAGTTCAAAGGGGGAATGCCGATATATTTCTACCAAACTGCTTCAGGTTGGCTGTTAGAGAGATAAGGGGGATGAATGGTGCTCAGCCCCAAATGGTGAGATTGACCTAGTTTTAAGGTACCAGATAGAACAGCAGGTTTATCAACCACTCCCTAAAATAAATATTTGGGAGTATATGACAAATGAGTATAACTAATTCTATCCAAACCTTAGAATAGAAATTCCATTATAAGTTACAGTAAATATTGAAAGAAGATGTGTCCTTCTTTTGAAAGCTCTCATGTGAGGAATATAGAGTATGTTTCTGTTTTAAGAGGAAAGATTATTTTGTAGCATGTCCAAGCTATATGGGCACATACTGGTAGACTTTGGAAAATATTTAAGATATTCAGCAAGTGAGATTTGCTAACAACAGGGTTGAATCTGACGCTGAGACTTGGAGTAAATTATCTCTTCATATTGAAAAGTCTTGTTATTTTCCTTAGGAAAAAAAATGCATATATACGACATATATATAAATATATAGGCTTGTACTATAATGTGAGAAGAATTCAATGTGCTTTGCTTTGTTTCTGACATGAACTCTATAAGAGCAAAAGGGCTTCATTTCTTGCACATATCATATATATATAAACTTTATATATAATATGGTAAACTGTACTGTGATTTAATTTAGTATAGCAGAATTTTAAAACAAAATGTTTACTGCTAAAATCATATGACATAAGACAAGTTATCCTAAATTAAAAAATTGGGAATTTTATATAAAGAAGGTGAGTGCGCATGGAGGCTGAAGCATAAAATATTTGAATAATTTAGTTTCAAAAGTTTCAGAACTAAAATCATCTGATTTTGCCTTTCCTCTCTTTACCTTTTCCTCAAAGGTCATCATTGCATTTATTTTATAGAAATTATCCAAAGTAGAGCAGGCAAAGAAAGAGTTCATTGTGAAGAGAGAGAGACCACTTGTTGGTAGCACGACATGATACAATTCAATGGAGTAGAATATCACAAAAAAACCAAACAGCAAAAAGAAACGAAACTTGGAATAAATCTAAGAATAGAGATATTTTCCAATAAGCATTCCTAGCTACACGAAGGAGTTAAATATAATTTTTTAAATCCTGTGATTAAAAAAATTTTTTTTTTTTGAAAAATGGGCATTTTCTCTTTTAATAAGAGATGCTCGTCATGTAAGGGATAGAAAATCAAAGCCACTGGATTTGGTTAAGCCTGAAGATAAACTTTTTGGGATGTCTCAACAAAAAATGGAAAAAAATAAATGTTAGAAAAAAAGTGTCAGTTTTCTGTTTTCATTTTGCTTCAGTAGCAGATATTTGCCATTGAACTGTAACAGAAAAATGGATATGCAGACTTACTTTCACAGTCAATTTGAGGCATAATGCAAGAACAGAGAAACTAGTTGTAACTGGGTTTATGGCAGGTCTTCAGTTCACAAAGAGCACAAGTCTGAACAAGCCAACATGAGTCACTTCATGAGTTTATATCATAATAATATTACCATAAAGATTTCTGGGTGAATGGCCTCTGTGGACTCTAAAATGTTTCTACAGATGATCTGGTATTGGTGCTTGACATTTCCTGAAAATTTTATATCTAATTGTAGGTAATGCATGCTCTAATTTTCTCAGGATACTAAGTTGTACATTTAGTTGCAAAATGTCAAAATCCATTTTGTAGCAAGGAGAAAGCAATAAAATAAATCGTCAAAGAGGCAATGTAAAATTTTTAGAATGGAAAAGTAATTCAATTTAACTATGTTGCTAAATGAGACACTTTTTCTGTTGAGGATGTTAAGATATTGATACCGATACAAGGGGAAGTGAAGAGGCCAATAACATGGTTATTGGTGAGGAGTTTGGTAGCTCATGTCAATGTGTTCCTGATGTGGTCCATATCACTGGGGAAATCTCCTACTAATCTCCTTTTGTCTTCGTTTCCTCAACTATAAAAGGGGGCTAATAATACCAATCTCTCTCAGAGGGGTGTGGTGAGAATTAATTAAGTCCCATAAGGGATTTCAAAGGCCAAAGATGAAAGACACCATACGAAGTACAAAACCTCGCCATTAGCCCTGAAGTTGAACATAAAAACTCGTTTATTGATGGAAAAATCCTGAAACATCAAATACGAATACACTTTTCTGGATTTATGCGACTTAAATTTATGAATTGGTTCATAAATGTGTTTTATTTGGATGCTGTATACTTAATTTTTCAACCTCGGCTTATTGAAGAATTGAAGAAAATATTAGTTTGAAAATAGAAACTATAACCAGTTAGAATTTTAAAAAACATATTTTATTTACTTTTTGTTAAAAAATATATTTTATTTACTTGATGACTCTGTATGTCATCAATAAGCTAATCAGGTGTTTTTTTCCCAAAGAATGACTGCTTCTAGAAGAGCTTATTAGGGGTATGTGAAAGAGCGAAACATTTTATTTGTTGCCACCATTTAGCATCAAGGTTACAACGACTCAGCTTAGAATAAAGATGTTATTAAAATCTGCCTGAGTCAGGACATTTAATCAAGGAAATACATTTCTCTAACTGCCTGAATTAGGAGCCAACAGAAAGAGTATATGAAAACAGCAATTTCATTTTCAGAAAAGTTACTCCTATCGCACCCTCCCCCTCCATGACATATTGAGTTTCTTGAATGCCAAATGACTAATATGAAAACAAAAAAAACATTATAATGAATCACCTCCATGTTCTGTAATAAGGAATAATATTCATCATCTACTTTTGACTGAAAGTAAATAACATTTTGGTTTCGTTGAATTTCAATAGCTAGTGCTGAGTAAATAAATAGTTTTACACTTTGAATATCACTAAATTTATCAGCAGTTTGTAAGTGATTCCAGCTAGAGCCAAGACGATTCTTGAGATATTATTTCTTAATTAAATAATTGCTCAGTTGGATGACATCTTCAATGACATAAATTAGCAATGAAACTGTCATACCTCAGAGTTCTGCTTTCTTAGGCTTTTGAAAGTGTACTAGTTTGTAGCGACAGCCTTTCCTTAGGTCAGTTCATGGGAACAATTCGTTACTGATGTTTATTCTGCCTTGGGTTGGGCTGTAAAACCACTCTACAATAACATAACTTAGGGGGTTGTTATTTTAGAATTATTATATCCTATACTGGCTGTGGTCAAGAAAACACAGACTGGAAAACAAGAAGTACTACATCTTTAAAACATTTACTATTGCCATAAAAAAAAAAAGATTTAGTTTCACTCCAGTTAGAATTTCATTAATGGTCCATTTCATATTTCTTTTGTTAAAAACTCCCTTGCTTTTTACCCCCAATTTTGAATGTAAACATTAACTGTCAAGGTTGATAGCCATGCAATTAACCAGCTTAGTTTTGGTTAGAAGATGAATGATTCACTGCTTTCTTGTGTCTGATGAGTAGGCAAAGAACTGTATTTAACATGGCTCTGGCCCACAAGGCGAATCTTCTGGGTCTCGCTGCCCTGCCCACTCAGAGAAAATAAAAGTCATGGAAGTTACAGCTGAGAACAGACTGAGCATGGAATTGTAAGGACGTCTTAGAACTTGATTATATGGCCAGTGTTATAAAAATGGTTCTCATTTTGTCATACTGTTAAATTTTAACTGTTAAGGATTTTCAGACTTTAAGAGATACTTTCCAAATTATCTTTTGGTTTAGTTATTCTTTTTGTGTCTCAGACTTAAAAGGGCTCCATAGTAAATAAACACCATATCTATTTCCTTACTCAGCATCCGATTATTTCTGCAATTGCATTTTTGTATTCTGTGAAACACAAATATTTCTCCTTTCCCTGGGGTCTGTTTTATGTACTGTCTTTTTTAGTTGACAGAAATAAACTGTTTTCATCTCCAGTGACTGAGTCAGCAATTACTTTGCAGGTTCCTCTACCCCAAGATTGTCTAACAATATTTCTCTATTTTTGCTAAATACTACATAAGAGTGAAAGCAAGTCTTTTTATTCCTTTTTTTGAGGAAGATTAGCCCTGAGCGAACATCTGCTGCCAATCCTCCTCTTTTTGCTGAGGAAAACTGGCCCTGAGCTAACATCCGTGCCCATCTTCCTCTACTTTATACGTGGGACGCCTGCCACAGCATGGTGTGCCAAGCGGTGCCATGTCCACACCTGGGATCCGAACAGGTGAACTCCGGGCCGCCGAAGCAGAATGTTCAAATTTAACTGCTGTGCAGCCGGGCTGGCCCCGCTTTTTATTCTTTTTTGATGCGTGTGTGTTTTATATTTTATCAGACAATAGATGAGTATGCTTTATTAGAATATCATCTAGATTTTTTTTTTCCTGTTTGGTTCAATTTCTTTGAAGTTCAGAACAAGTAAAACTGACCTCTGGTAATAAAAATCAGATCAATGGTTCCTATGAGAGGTACAACAGGAAGGAGCCAGGAGATTTCTGGGTGGTGGGAATGTTTTGGATCTTGACTGTGATGTTGATTTCACTAGCATCTATCTTATAATTTAATCAAAGCTCACTGAAAGTTACACTTAAAATTTGTGCTTTGCACTGTATGAAACATTTACCTTGATAAAAAGATAATGAAAACAATATTGGATAACATAGCACAAGTTCAGTTTTATATAGTTTTTAGAAATTGGAAAAATCTTAGAAATTGTTAATTCTGCTCCTCAATCTCTCAGTCAAATATGCTTACACATATAATCACATCCCACACACACACACACATACACACACACACACGTTTTACAGATACAGATTGGACACAAAGGGAAATTAAGGGACTTTTCCCAATTCATTCAGCTAGAGGTAGAATTAGTATGATTCAGGCTTTCTGACTCCTGGCTCTGCTACCATACTAGCTTTCCTTTCTATAATACCAAATACCACACATAAAGCACACTACAATTTTTTCACACATTGCAAACTGTAAAACAACACAAAGCAAAAAAGTATTAATGAGTGTGTATCATCCTCTGGCTTATGTGATTATTTCACCCTTGATTATGTATTTTTTTAATTGAGTTCATAATAGTTTACATCATTGTAAAATTTCAGTTGTACATTATTTTTTGTCTGTTATGACGTAAGTGCTCCCCTTCACCCCCTGTGCCCACACCCCAACCCCCTTGCCCTGGTAACCAC
This sequence comes from Equus quagga, assembly GCF_021613505.1. Classification (NCBI taxonomy): domain Eukaryota; kingdom Metazoa; phylum Chordata; class Mammalia; order Perissodactyla; family Equidae; genus Equus; species Equus quagga. The sequence goes on from NC_060269.1 coordinate 87,157,779, forward strand.
TGAACTGTTTTCTTTGTCCATGTGTTTGATTATATTCCACATGAGAGTGAAATCTCATGGTGTTTGTCTTTCAGTCTGGCTTATTTTACTTAGCATAATTCCCTCCAGGTCTATCCATGTTATTGCAAATGGAATGATTTTGACTTTTTTCTGGCTGAGTAGTATTCCATTGTGTATATATATACCACATCTTCTTTATCCAGTCATTGGTCAATGGGCACTTGGATTGTTTCCATGTCTTGGCTATTGTGAATAGTGCTACGATGAACATGGAGGTACATATGTTACTTTGGATGGTTGGTTTCATATTGTTGGGTAGATACCCAGTAGTGGGATAGCTGGGTCATATGGTATTTCTACTTTCAGTTTTTTGAGGAATCTCCATACTGTTTTCTGTAGTGGCTGCACTAGTTTGCATTCCCACCAGCCATGTATGAGGGTTCCCTTTACTCCACATCCTCTCCAACATTTGTTATTTTTAGTCTTAGTGATTAGAGCCATTTTAACAGATATAAGGTAGGTATGTCAGTGTACTTTTGATTTGCATTTCCCTGATGATTAGTGATGTTGAACATCTTTTCATATGTGTATTGGCCATCTGTATATCTTCTTTGGGAAAATATCTGTTCATATCCTCTGCCCATTTTTTGATCAGGCTGTTTCTTTTTTTGCTGTTCAGTTGTGTGAGTTCCTTATATATTATAGAGATTGACCCCTTGTCAGATATATGATTTGCAAATATTTTCTCCCAATTGGTGGGTTGTCTTTTTGTTTTGATCCCAGTTTCTTTTGCCTTGCAGAAGCTCTTTAATTTGATGAAGTCCCACTTGTTTATTTTTTCTGTTTCCCTTGTCTGAAAAGACATGGTATTCAAAAATATCCTTTTAAGTTCAATGTCAAAGAGTGTACTGCCTATATTATCTTCCAGGAGTTTTATGGTTTCAGGACTTATCTTCATCTTTGATCCACTTTGAGGTAATTTTTGTGTATGGTGTGAGATAATGGTCTACTTTCATTCATTGGCGTGTGGCTATCCGGTATTCCCAACACCATTTATTGAAGAGACTATCTTTTCTCCATTGTATGTTCTTAGCACCTTTATTGAAGATTAGCTGTCCATAGATACATGGTTTTATTTCTGGGCTTTCGGTTCTGTTCCCTTGATCTCTGTGTCTGTTCTTGTACGAGTACCATGCCGTTTAGATAACTATGGCTTTGTAGTACATTTTAAAGTCAGGGATTGTGATGCTTCCAGCTTTGTTCTTTTTTCTCAGTATTGCTTTAGCAATTCTGGGTCTTTGGTTGCCCCATATGAATATCATCTAGAATTTTGTAAAGAAAGAGTAAAGCATTCCAATGAATACAATTCAACAAAGGCGTATTCAGAATGTTTTACCTGGAGAGGAAGAGGGATGAGTAAAAGCTCTCTGTCCTCAAAGCACTTGTAATTTCTCAGGGTAGCTGATGTAGATAACTCAGGTTTCTTCAAATTTCATCAGCCTAAGGATACAGACCAGGTTACATTAAATATAGAGACATGTGTTGTGTTGGCTGTTTCCCATCTCTCTTCATGAATTGCTCCTTGCCCCTCATTTCCCACCTGTGTGTTTCTGAGATGGCACAGGAGGTGTTTGATCAGTTTGATAAAATGACCAGATAAAATGCAGTGGACTGTAAAAGGCTGTGGCCTAAACCAAAGAAAGCCACACCCTAAAAAGAATATAATCTTAGTAGCCAGAATCTTGGGATCTTCAAATTAAACTTTTATTTTAGTAATGGGGTTGCTGATATTATATGGAATGATGTGATTAGTAATACATTCATACATGGTCAGATTGTCACATTCTTGAGTTTTTATAACCCTAAGGGATGCAAGGATAACTCATAGGTGCTCCTCATCCTTAATTTAGCTAATAGTTTCTATATTTTCCCTTACCAAACTTTTTTTTTCAAGATTGGCACCTGAGCTAACATCTGTTGCGAATCTTTTCTTCTTCTCCTTCTTCCTCTTCCTCTTCCCCCTCCCCTCCTCCTCCTCCCACTCCCCCTCCCCTCCTCCCCCCCCCTCCTCCTCCCCCTCCCCCTCCCCTCCTCCTCCTTCACCTCCTCCTCCTCCCACTCCCCCTCCCCTCCTCCTCCCCCTCCCACTCCCCCTCCCCTCCTCCTCCTTCTCCTCCTCCTCCTCCTCCTTTTTCTTCTCCCCAAAGCCCCCCAGTACATAGTTGTATATTCCAGTTGTGAGTGCCTCTGGTTGTGCTATGTGGGACACCACCTCAGCATGGCCTGATGAGCAGTGCCAGGTGCGCACCCAGGATCTGAACTGGAGAAACCCCAGGCTGCCGAAGCGGAGCACACAAACTCAACCACTTGACCACGGAGCTGGCCCCTTACCAGACTTTTAAGACTTTTAATAAGGAGCAAAATTAAAATTTTTTCCCCCATGTGTAGTTCATCATGTTCATTTAAATAACCAAAATGAAAGTATTCAAGGAATGAAGGGTCCAAAGAATAAAATTTATGTAATATAGAATATGGAAAATATGTAAAATACCAGCATTTGGTTGCTCAAGAATTGAGTCTAGGCTAAGGCATTCATTGGATCCTAACTTGGCACGAGAAATGAAGTTATTAAGCCAATAAGCATTTGTTCAACCATATTCAAGACATTCTGCTTAGGCAACCAGGACTCAAAAATGAAAAACCTATGATCCTTAATCTTAAATACTTCAGTCTAGTGGAAGAGGCAAATGCATAAAGAAATAAATTGAATACACAGAAATAAATGCTATGGTAGATGCTAGGAATGTGAGGGATGGCTTGACAGAGGAGGTGAACTATGGATAGTCTTGAGGACAGAATGGGAATTTGCTGTATACAGAAGAGGAAGAAAGGGCATTTGAGGCAAAGAGAACAAAATGTGCAAAGGCAAAGCGTTTTGAAAAGATATCTGAGAAGTTCATTGTGGTTTGGAGCTTAGGGTTGTGGTGGGGAGTGGAAGGAAATGAAATTGGAGCACTATATTGGGGTTATATCTTGAAGGACACTGTACCCAGACAAAAGAGCTTGGCTTTTATAGGGCAGCTAGTGGGAAATCAGGAGAAATGGTTACACAAAGGGAAGAGTATAATCATATCTGTTTGGTAAGAAGATAATTATGGCAGGAGTGTAAAATTGGACTTTGGAGAGATTGATGGAGGAGAGACCTGATAGGGTACTGTCTCATTAGTCTAGGAGAGAAACCATAAGAGTCCGAATTGAATCATTGGCAGTAAAAATGGGGAAGAATGGCTATATTTCAGATGGATTTCTGAAAGAAAATGGATAGCATTTGGTTGTGGATGGCTGAGAACAGGAGGGACTCCAGGATGAGTTTCTTACTTGGGAGATTTTAGGATGTTGATTCCATTAACCATGATGGGAAAGATGGGGATATTTAAGGAGATTATGATTATGTTAGTTTTTTTAATGTGGTCGGTTGAAGCGCCTGTGGGATAGCTAAGTTGACAAGCATTTGAAAAAGCTGGTCTGGAACTTGAAGATGGGGTGGAACTGGAGAAACAGAGTTGGGAACCCTGAGCATATAAATAGCTTCTAGAATGTGGATCAAATCATATATCTAAAAGTATAGAAGGAAAGGTCAGCAAGAATGAAACTGTGGAAAACATCAGCATGTAAGAGAATGTCCCTTATTCATTTTCAACCCATGCCTCTTTTTGAAAATATGAAAATCTCAACTTACCTTTAACCATTAACAATTCAAAAATTTCTCCTTAAAGGCCCATGACAGCCCCCAATTCCTGTACTCTCCTCCCCCTAACGATTTCTTTCAAGAATTTCCAATTGAAGAAGTGGTCTGAGGAGAAGGAGCCATTGAATAAAACTGATAGGCTCTTAGAGAAGTAGGAGGAAAATCAGGAGTGGGGGAAATCTTAGAAGACAAGGTCATATTAGTGTCACATCCCTACTGCATCCCCTGATTAAACTGTAAATTGGATTTGGGCACTGGCCCCCTCACGGAACTGGTAGAATGGCTGACTGCCGTGTCTGTGTCCACCAGAGCTATGGGAGTCGGAGTCCCTCACTTCCCTTAAGTTCCCCAGCATACTTTGAAGTTTGTCTATAGTTTTTGTCCCCCCTTGGGAACAGGGAGACCTCAACCCCACCTCCAATTACCCTTTTCTTGAAAGTGCCTGAGGTAGGAGTAGAGGGGATGGAAGGAGGAATTTGGAGGTGTGTATGAAGAAAGTGGCTTGATGCCAGTAGGCAAAGCACGTTCATGGCTGCTCATGGCTCAACCAAAACTACATTCCCATGTTTTCAGACCACCCAAAGCCCTCTGTCAGCTTTGGGGATTCCCTGACCCTTTCTCTTCCCTCCCAGAAGAGAGTGAGCAACAGATAAAGCACTATTTAGGTGATTTGTTTCAATCCTACCTCTTGCCACTCAGACTCTAAACATTCATGACCAGCTAAGACAATGGGAGACTTCCCCTCCCCAGTCAGCCCTTGCCTACCACTTGGGCAAGAACTTCACTACTGGGTCCCAGGGAATCATCTCATAAACCTTGACTCAGTCCTTAGGATCCCTTGTCCTTTCTCTTCCAGAAAGCCATGTCTGTCAGTATCCCATTCTTGTTGCCAAAAGCTGTCAAGTTCACCTGCCACCATTTTCGAGATGCTGGCAAAAGACATGAGACTCCTAGGTCAGAGAAAAAGGACTTTGTTACTCATAGCACACCAGGCAGCACGAGCTTCCCATTTATGTCGTTTGTGCCCCACAGATCTCACGGAGGTGACGTGCCCAGGTGAGTGCTGCACATGCAGCAGGTTTGCGTCGCAGCTGAGGAACCCTGAGCTTAGGAAACCCCAGTCGATTTAAGGGGCCTGCAAGCAAACCTGCCCAACCTTTGTTCCAGAGGGAAGTATTATCTTAATTATACTTTGCAGCAACCAAATCTGCCCTCTGCTCTAAAGAGATAAGCTCCTTCTGTCTTCCAAGGTTGTTCTCTCTACAAACATCCTTGAGAAGATAATCCCGAAAGAAAAAGTCAGTTCCTCTGCTGGTCTGATGTGCAGAAATGTCAGAGATCTGTGAAGAATTGTTTCCCAACAAGTGGGTTCTAAGTATTTGTTTCTTTCTCACTCTCTTAAACCCTCCCTTTTTATATTTCTTATTTCCTCCTCTTTATTCCTTTTTAAGATACAATTTAATCTGCTAAAATTATTTTTTAATAATAGATATTCTCTAATGACACAATTCAGCAGAAATAAAAATCTATCTTTAAACCTGTGAAAATAAAATTCAGGCCAAAACTGTTATGGCAGCAAAAAATTGCAAGAGAATGTTTAGGAAAAAGAAAACTTAGGCTATTTTTTAAGTATATACTTTACAAACTTTAATAAAAATTAAAATGAGGAATGAGGGGCCGGCCTGGTGGCACAGCAGTTAAGTGCGCGTGTTCTGCTTCGGTGGCCTGGGGTTCGCCGGTTCGGATCCCGGGTGCGGACATGGCACCACTTGGCAAACCATGCTGTGATAGGCATCCCACATATAAAGTAGAGGAAGATGGGCATGGATGTTAGCTCAGGGCCAGTCTTCCTCAGCAAAAAGAGGAGGATGGGCAGCAGTTAGCTCAGAGCTAATCTTCCTCAAAAAAAAAAAAAAAGGTAAAATGAGGAATGATCTTTTTGACAAAATATCACTCATTGGTTATGAGATAAGCCTAATTACAATTATGTGTTGAGTGAAGACAATTTCTAAAATCACAACAAAATTCCTTTTTTTCATTCTCCCCAAAGCCCCCCAGTACATAGTTGTATATTCTAGTTGTGAGTGAACAATGAAATTCTTTGGTCTGGTTTTGCCTCGTTAGAAAATTTATAGACAAAAAGCAAAAACAAAATTTGAAAAATTCACATTACTGCATTCAGCATATATGAAGTGATCACTAAATAGTAGAAAACATAAATTTCTATAAAATAACATCAATGAAATAGTTTTATTTGGTGGACTAACACGTATGCATACACAGTTGGTGAACTATCCATCATTTTTACTGTAAATATTAGAAGATCAAGGTCAAACTATAAGAACTGCCACAGGGGCCAGCCGGTGGCGCAGGGGTTAAGTTCGCACGTTCCGCTTCTCGGCGGCCCGGGGTTCGCTGGTTCGGATCCCAGGTGCGAACATGGCACCGCTTGGCTAAGCCATGCTGTGGTAAGCGTCCCACGTATAGAGTAGAGGAAGATGGGCATGGATGTTAGCTCAGGGCCACTCTTCCTTAGCACAAAGAGGAGGATTGGCAGCAGATGTTAGCTCAGGGCTAATCTTCTAGAAAAGAACTGCCACAAATGTGATAACTGTAACACACTATGGAATGCATTACCCTGTTCACTTACTTCTTCTTCTCCTCTGTTTTCAGGCAAACAAGACGATTGCACTTACCTCGAAGTGAGGTGTAGGCATGTGGCTAGCTTTGGTCTATGAAATGTGTATAGAAGTGATGTATGTCACTTTCCGGGGAAAGCATTTATTACCAGTGTTACGGAAGCACATTCCGATAAGGAGATGCCATAATGCCAGAGCAGCCTGGAAAGTGGACCAACACACAAAGAAAAGAGAGCCTCAGAGGCCTTCATGTGAGCAAGAACTAACTTTAATTAATTAATTAATTAATTCTACTAATTCTATTTGGGCTTTTTCTTTTTTTTAATGGAAGCCCCACTTCATAATGATGCTACTGCATCTTTTGTATTCTGAATCCTGATACATATTGAATGCTAAATCAGCCTTGTAGATCTAACACACTAAAACAATTACAGGTATGCATTGTTGTATTTTAATGCCATTGGATCTCCTTGTGAGATCCAGACTCTTGAGGGGGTGTGGATATTAGTTCTGTATGTGTGTGCTCTTGAGTCCTGAATGAACTGGTCCACCTTCTGAAGCTCAGAATGATTGTGAGAAAGATGTCTCTTAGTATGCACTTACACAGAGAAGTTTCTTGTCCTTGAGGCAGATAGTAAGTCTACACACCAGGCAATTGTGGTGGCTTGGAAGCTATCCTTGAAAGGTACTGATAACAATACATAAAAACTTGTAGATCACTTGTGAGATTTTTCTGCCCTGAGAGGTTCTGAGAGGCCTGACTTTTAGGGTGTAATAAGTCTCAGGTCTTCTTCTTCTTTTCTTTTTGTGAGGAAGATTGAACCTGAGCATACATCTGTGCCAATCTTGCTCTATTTTTTGTATGTGGGATGCCACCACAGCATGGCTTGATGAGTGGTGCTAGGTCCATGCCTGGGATCCAAACCTGCGAACCCCAGGCTGATGAAGCAGAGCATGTGAACTTAACCACTACACCACCAAGGCAGGCCCTTTCTCTCTCTCTCTCTCTCTCTTTTTTTTTTTTTTGTGCTTTTTTTTGGTTGGGTGTATATATAGTTTTTGAGGAAACTATTTTATTTAAATAAACTTAAAATGCCATGTTATAATGTTTCTGATCCTTTTCTTATCCCAAGTATTTAAAATAGAACGTTTATGAATGGAAATAATAAATAAAAATTCATTAACTCTTTCAACCAATAGTCACCGAGTGCCTGTTTTCTACCAAAAACTGCGCTAAGCACTGGAAAATACAATAGGGAACAAAAACAGACAGAGTTCCAATTTTCATAGAGTCAGACAAATCATCATAATAATGAATGTGTAATTATAAACTGAGATTGTAGTCTAAGAGAGAGAAATATAATTCTGTGAGAACATGTAACGAAGAAAACTAACCTAAATTGGAGGTCAGAAAAGGTTTTCCTGATTTCCAAAGTATGAATGAGAGTCAACTAGGCAGACAGAGGATAAAGGAAAGGCATTGAAGCACATTCTTTACTGGAAGAACAGCATAATCAAAGGCCCTCTGACATGAGGGATGATGGCACATTCTGTGTGGCAAGAATATAGGGAGTAAGGGGAGAGTCGGCCAGATATGTAGTTTTGTAGTCCTTTTAATGGAGATTAGTTTTTACCTTAAGAGCAATAAGAATCCATTGAAAATTTTAAACCTGAGGCTAATCTGACCAGATTAAGTTTTTGAACAGAATGTTCTGGTGCCATCGTGAAAAATGGATTGGTAGGAGGCCAGGCTGGATGTAAAGGAGACCAGTTGAGAGACTGTCGTATTAGACCTGAGAAGAAATGAAGGGAGTTAAGACTAGAGCGGTGACAGTGGTGGTGGAGTAAAGTGGACTACTAGAGGATCCTTTGAATTCAATTTCTAGGATTTCATGATCGATTGGGTGTGCTGGTGAGGGAAAGGAGGATGTCAAGGGAGACTCCTAGGTCCCGGGCTTGCATAACCGGATGGATGGCGATGATTTTCGCTGAGGTTACAGTGGAAGAGAAAATGGTTTGACTAGGGTGTATGTCGGCAAGGATCGTGAATTAAGCCTGAGACTTGTAGGTGTGAAATGACTTTGAGATATCCAAGGGGAAATTTTAAGTAGACATTTGAGAAAATATATCTGGAACTCAGATGAGAGGTCTGAGACTTGAGATAGAATTTTTTTAAAATGTACTTGTAGATAATTTCTTAGGATTGAGTTCAACTGTGAGTGACAGAAAATCTAAAATAACAAGAGCTTAACAAAGAAGACTTTTCCCACATAAAAGTTTAGAACAGTGCTGTCCAATAGAAATACAATGTAAACCATATATGGAATTTTATTTTATTTTTTCTTAAGATTGGCCCTGAGCTAACATCTGTTGCCAATCTTCCTCTTCTTTGTTTTCTCCCCAAAGACCCAGTATGTAGTTGTATGTCCTAAGTTGTAAGTCCTTCTAGTTTTTCTATGTGGGATGCCACCACAGCATGGCTTGATGAACAGTGTGTAAGTCCGTGCCCAGGATCCAAACTGGTGAACCGCGGGCCGCCAAAACAGAGCACGCAAACTTAACCACTATGCCACTGGGCCAGCCCTGCCATATATGTAATTTTAAATTTTCAATTAGCCATGTTAAAAAGGTAAAAAGAAACAGTGGAAATTAATTTTAATAATATATTTCACTTCATCTAGTATATCCAAATATTATAATTG